>NW_007247471.1:719707-773154 GCF_000164805.1 Carlito syrichta
TCTCGACCCCACGGGGTCAGGCAATCCACTCGCCTCGGCCTCCCAAAGTGCTGGGATGACAGGCTGAGCCACCGAGTCCGGCCAGGAAAAGTCTCTTTTTTCAGGCCAAACGAGGTAGCCCAAAACTCAGCAGGGATGTGTTTACCTCTCTACTTCCTGTCCCTCGGTCAACTTCCTCCTCACCCTCCTCCCCCAACAGCCAGGTACCTGGAAAATGGGTCTGCTGGGAGTTGCTCCGCGGTGGCGTCTCTGAGACCCTGGGGGTCCCCGGCCAGGACCCCAAGCCCAGACCCCTCTCGAGAGCTGCTTCTTTCTGTTTGGTTCTGTCTCATCTAGTCCCTGACGACTAAAGCAATCACGGCCCAGCTCTCTCCTTCCCCCTCAGCACCCCCAGACCCTCTCTCCAGCTGTGTCCATCACACACCACGTGCATAACAACTCCGGGGGAAGCTTCCAGCTTCCTGGAGGAAGAAAAGTTCCAATAATTATTCTAATTGCCTGAAAATTCCAACTGTGAAATATAATATCATTAACCGAATGGACAGAAGCCCAGTTTTTGTTTCTGGAATAGAAAAATAAAAAAACTCGCAGTTTGAACCTTATTTGGAGATTAATTTGCTTACCAATTAGCATGAGGGGTGGTGCCAGGGAAATCTAAGTCAGCAGGACTGGGGACCAGGGCTGCCCGGGCACGTGCCAATGGTCCTGCCTCCTTGCTGACCGCACCTGTGCATCCCGCCCCTGAGCCTAACCCCAAGCTCCCTCACACAGATGGGTCTCTGGAACTACTGGTGGGTGTGGGGGCGAAGAGAGCTGGCCCTACCTGACCTTGCATTTCTGCGCTCGCTTCTCGCTGCATCTAGATATTGGAGCAGTCGGCGGGTCCCTGGGGCAGGAAAAGCTCTGTGTCCTCCGGCTCCTGTGTCCACAGAACAGGAAGTCCAGGCGGGAGGGAGCAGGTATCCATACCGGACTTGGGAGAAAGAGAATTCAGTGCACACGGCGGTGGCACAGGAAGGTGGGTTTCCCTGCACCCAGGAGGCGGGCGCTAGAGGAGCACATGCACTAAGAAGGGTGCCCAGGAGAGACCAAGGAGGGTCCAGATGCCAGAGGAGAAAGGCTGAAAGTGGCTCAGACATGAGGGCTCTTTCTGGACAGAACTGGATGCTGAAACCCGCTGTCTCTGGTGCACATGGCTGAGCCAACTTGAGTGCAAGGTCATCTGTTCGCACAAAGGGCAGGGTGAGGCTGCAGCCATCTCCCGGGGCAAGGGTGAGAGAGAAGGGGGGGAAATCCTCACGGGTGGCCCAATGATGTGGCTAGAGTGGCCTCCACCAGGTAGAGACGGGGCCTCATGGTCAGATGCCACAGAAAAGCACAACCCTAAAAGCAAGATATGGACTTCTCAGGGATGGAGAGCCCTCCCTCCATGTGTCAGGCTCCCGCCCCTCCCTAGCGGCTGGGCAGGTCCAGGAAATAGCTTAAGGCACCTTCAGAAAGCTCTGTGGCCACAGGAAACAGCTGGGGGGCCAGGCCATGCTCCAGGCATCCGACTGCCAAGGCTATCTAGCAGGGTCCTGAACGGGCTTGGTCTAGGTCACCAAGAAAAGAACCATGAGCCCGAGGGGTGGCCTGGTAGGCACCGCACACTCCTGCCTCCTTATGCTGCTTTGAGCCTGCCTTGGGGCGAAACAAAACATGCCCATGGGCTGGATCCGCCCGCAGGCCACCAAACTGTGGCCCCGGGACAGCAAGAAAAACACAAAGAAAAAGGCAAAGAAACACAAAGGAAGGGAGAATTTGGTGGCAGGGAGAGGGACCACGGTCAACACCACCACACTTCTATGCCTTCTTTTCTCCTTCAAGGGACCCTTGTTGATTTCAACCCAGTTTCACCTGGACAGAAAGGCGGCCACGGGAGTGTCTGTTGGGGGAACACTGGGGGTGGGGGCGGGCCAGGGGTGACCCCATAACTCCAGAAAGCTGGGTCCTGTGCTCAACTTTTCCTCTCAGCCTGGTGGTTGGTCTCTCCCTTGCCCCGAGGACGACACGCACCTTCACCCCACCCAGTTTCACTGACAAAGTTAGATATCGGAAACGAGAAGGGACACGAGATGTCATTTGGCAAAACCTGGCGTACTCATGACCTATAAGTGTTGTCGGCACAGCTACGGTCACTAGTATTTCTCCTGGTGTAGAGGCTGGTGGGGAAAACACAATCTACAACGAGCCCATTTATGCTCTGCTGAGTCTTCCTTCCCTGCAGCCAAAACCGAGTTCCCAGAAGCACCCGCAAGGGAGCAGACGCCCCACCTCACCTTGCTGTCTGCCTGGAACAAATGGTGGTCATCCCTGTGAGTGCTCCCAGGCACCTAGCAGGTGTTTTTCCACTCACAAGCTCCATGTTGCGTGGGGTCTGGGCACAGGGCCACGCAAAGGCTAAGATAAGAAAACTCTTTAAGGAAGTGTATTGCCCCAGTTGTCACCAGCTTAGGAGACCAGAAACCGAGCCTGGGACAACTTCCTTCGTGTGGTGTGACAGTGGGGGCTGGGGCCAGCACAGAGGCTGTGCTGGGTGATTCTAGAGAGAGATCCTGGTAGGATTAGACCCCTGGCCCTGCCTAAGACCGCGAGCCTCCCAGCAGCCTGGGGAGCCTGGACTTCAGGACCACCTGCTTGACTTTGGGTCCCCTCTCCTCCTCTGGAGTCGCCCAGTAGACTTCCCCGGGCCTCATGGGACTCCGTCTCCAGGGGCTGGAATGGTCAGTCCCACCATCACCTCATAGGGTGTGTTCAGCAAGGTGTGTGGCTTCCTCCCCTCTCCCTCTCAGTTCTTCGCAGACAAAGATGACCTTGGGAGAAGTCGAGATGGGCAGCCAGGCCGAAGGACTGGCTGGAAACAGTGGCAAATTCTCACACTAAACACAGTTACCCACAACCAATAGTGTTGCAGCATGTGCAATGTGCCAGGCTCATCCTACAAATGTCCCTCATTCGATACTCAGAACAAATCCGAGGCACATGCTTTTATTAGTCCCATTTTACCGAAGAGGAAACTGAGTTTGGTGGAGTTAAAGCGACTTGGCCAAGGCCACACAGCAAGTGAGTGGAGGTGTGGGATTAAACCCAGGCAGGAAGACTCTGTGCACACCCTGGCCAGTCCCTGGCATGACAGAGAACCCCGCGTGGACTGAGCCTTCCCCACGCAGCCCCAGCAGGGAGATGGCCCAGAGGGAGAGGGGAGGAGGCAGGCCTGAAGCTCGGCTGGACATTCTCCGCCGACGTCCCCTGGTCACACGTTCCCTGTTCCAGGGGCCAAGGGGCTGAGCTGGAGAAAAGGGGTTTTCAGAGTCAAGTGTCCCCTAAGCCCTGCCACTCAGTCCCCAAGGTGACATTATCAAGAAGCTTCCAGCTCTCCGCTGCTGGGCAGAATTAGTTTCCCTCTCTTCTGTGCCTCTGAGGTGGAGGACAGATCTCCCCAGATAGCGTCGGCAGCAGGGCCCAGAGCTTAGCGCATTTTCTATCTGCTCTGTAAATAAGGTGACATCCAGATGCCCTCCAGTGCCGTCAAAACTAGGTCAGCCGCTGAATATGAGGTGCAGGCTGGCACGATGACTTTGAAAGGACTTTCTTGGGACTCCAGGGGGGCTGTTGGCTGGCTTTTCACAGAGGGGCTCTTTCTGTGCCTCAACAGACCCAGAGAGCCCAGACATCACACTTGCTGGATCTGGGGCGGGATGCCTGCCTCAGCCAAGGGCGGATCTGGTCCACAGGAGATATGGGCTGAGAGCCGAGAGAAATCCTCTGAGCCCGTCCTCCACGCTGGCTGCCTCCAAGAGGCGGTAGGAGCCTCTGCTGGGACACCATGTGTGACCCAGGAAGAGGGACTGATCTTGCACTCGCTTGTTTAAACAAGACCCTCGGGGCATGGCCCTTGCCTCAGAAGCACCCGTGATTGATTCCCAGGTGACATGAGTGTCACGAACCATTCTTGTCCTTTCATCAAGTACCGTGGTACAATCTCTCCTGCAGGTCCACCCTGAGCTGTTGGAGGGACAGAAGGTGCTGGAGTGACATTTAAAACATCAGCCGCACTCTGAGCCAACTTCTTTCATCCACAGTGGTCTTCTCCCAGCCCTCTCCCAGCCTTTTCAGTGTTAGGCGTGTTCCTACATGCTCACCAAATCCCATGCTGCAGAGAGCCCAGATCTGCAATTCAGCTGTATTGGCAAGAGACGGGTCGCCTCTTCACAGCTGTTTCGGTCCATGCTGTACCTTACAAAGGCACTCCACAAGATTCCCTTCAGTAATCTGTTTCCTCAGTGCATTAATATCAGATTCTGGAGACACAGAAAATTCAGCATCTGAAAAATTTTCCAGAGCTATCTTCCAGAAAATGAGGTTAAAACTATTGGCTGGGTGCAGCGGCTCCTGCCTGTAATTCCAGCACTTTGGGAGGCTGAAGCTGGAGGATTGCTTGAGTCCAGGACCTCAGGACAAGCCTGAGTAACATAGCAAGACCTGTCTCTATAGAATTTTTTTTTTTTTAAATATTAGCCATGGTTAGGCTCGGTGGTTCAGCCTGTCATCCCAGCACTTTGGGAGGCTGAGGTGAGTGGATTGCCTGAGCCCGTGGGTTCAAGACCAGCCCATGGAACTTGGTGAGACCTCATCTCTACAATAAATAAAAAAATTAGCTGGGTGTGGTAGCTCATATATATAGTTCCGGCTACTTGGAAGGGTGAGGCAGAGGGATCCTCGTGAGCCCAGCAGGTCGACGCTGGGGAGGCCGTGAGAGTGCCACTGCACTCCAGTCTGGGCAATGGAGTGAGACTCCAACTAAAAAAAAAATAAAACTAGCCAGATGTGGTGGTATGCACCTGTAGTTCCAACTACTCGGGAGCCTGAGGAAGGATCGCTTGAGTCTAAGTGGTTGAGGCTGCAGGAGCCGTGATGGTGCCACTGCACTCCAGCCTGGGCAACAGAGTGAGACTCTGACCTCTCCCCACCCAACAAAAACCTGTTGGAAACCCCAGCACCCCCTTGCCTCTGCCTGCTTGTGTCTCATCCTTGCTCTCGGGTCTACAGTCTCTGAGTGGCACGTCTCCCTCCCGCAGTGCTGTTCTGCTGTGAGAGTGGCCTCTCTGTCGCAGGGTCAGTCTCTTCTTCCCAAGAGGAGGACGTCAAAGCCAACAGGATGAACCTAGTGACTAGCGTTAAGGACAGGCTAGCAGAATTTCTCCCAGTTTTATTTCTGTTTTAGAGACAGGGTCTTGCTCTGTTGCCCAGGCTGGAGTACAGTGGCACGATCATAGCTCACTGCATCCTTGAACTTTTGGGCCCTAGTCCTCAGCCTCCTGAGTAGCTGGGACTACAGGCACTACCACACACTGTGAATTTTTTTTTTTTTTGTAGAGACGAGGTCTTGCTATGTTTCCCTGGCTGGAGTTCAGTGGCCTGGCTTCAAGTGATCCTCCCACCTCGGCCTCCCAAAATGCTGGGGTTACAGGTGTGAGCCACCATGCCTAGCCGACCCTCCGATTTCTCATCACCCTCTGCTCGAGGACCAGATTCTCCCCCCGAGGGACCCTCCATCCTTCCGAGCCCAAGGCCTGGGCGGGAATGGTATCCTCTTGTCTCACTCACTCAGTGGCTTCCCTGGCCCCGCTGTCTCCAGCCCTGTCAAAGAGCCTCTCCCCGCACATTAAACATGAAGGCTTTCCAGGCAGAAAAGACGACCACCCCTTCCCGCCTGCCTCCGAAATCAAGGCTGGGAGAGAGGCAGCCAGGCGAGGTGGCAGGAGGGCGGGGCGCGGAGAGAAAGTAGGTCATTAGCGGTAAAGACTACAATTTTCAAGCGGTTGTTAATGCTCTGTTTATATGGATTTCTTCAAATGTGACATTTTAATGGCATCATAATTGTGTGATTACAGTGCAGCCGACGCCACTCCGGGAGAAAGGTGACAGGGACTCCGGCTTCCTATCGGGGAAGGCGGCTCCCCGCACGTGGCTGGGGACTGCGCGGCTCCGCTCAGGCCTGGAGGTCTGACAAGCGTGCGTGGTGGCTCCCGGGAGGTCCTCGGCCAGACAGGTGCCCTGATTTCCCAGAAACTTGCTTCTGGCCTAGAACTTGATAAAACCAGTGCCTCAGGCTGGGGGATGGGAGGTGCAGGTAGTCACGAAGGTCAGCTGCCCTCGCAGTTCACTTCATTCATTCACTTTAGGCATTCATTCACTTATTCATTAGTTCTTGAGTTCTTACCATAATCGAAGGGAAAAGCCAACAGATGTGCGGACACACGAGAACAGATGAAGAAGGGGAAGGTAAGAGCATGGAGCTCACACGTCCTGGGTACCTGCTGGATGCCCGGTGCTGAGCTATGATGTGGCATGTTCATTTCTTGACCTCTCGGCCATGTCCCATTCACTGGCGAAGTCCTCCGGGAGTGTCCAGCTCCTGCTTTCAGGACCATCACCCGGGCTTCTCTGGCTTTGGTCCCCCTGCCCGGCTGCCCAGTGTTGGACCTGCCGGGGATGTGACCTGGTCCCTGCCTCCGCGGGTTCCAGTTTCCACGACTCTTCCACTCCTGGGGCCTGGAAACCATCTAGAGGCAGAGGCCTCCACACAGATATATCCAGCCCCAGATATTCAACAGATGAACGTGTCCCCTGGGGCCCTCGTGAGCTCCTCACCCTGGACAGAGTCCACACGGACCCTTGATCAGCCCCTTGCAAATGACGCTTCCTCCAGGCGGTCCCAGGTGAGGAGACGGCCCCGCGGCCCTGCAGCTGTGCACGGCAGGAATCTGAGTCGTCCTCACCTCGTCTCTCCCTTACCCCTGAAAGCATCTTCATCCTTGAACCTGCCCGCATGCCTCCCCCTTGCCACACCTTGTTGATCTCACCCCTGAAACATGTCTGCTATCTCCTGTCTCCATCTGGAACCCCACAGGCCCACCTGGGCTCCGCTTCCACTCTCAGCCCCTCCACGTCGTTTTCCAAAGTCACCTCCTTACAAGTGACACCTGGCCCCACCTCTCCCATTCTGGCTCAGAAGCCGTCTAAATCTCCCGTGGCATGTAGAATGATACCCTCGCTCCTCAGCCTGGCCCCAAGGCCCGCCCAGCCTCAGCCTGCGGACTCCCCAGCTTCACCCCACTCTGAGCTCCTTACGCTCCAGCCACACAGGCCTTTCTTCCACCTCCATCTCAGGATGCCGTGCCTGTGGGAGCTTCACCCAGACCACCCTTCCTCTGACCAAAGGTGGCCAGCAAGGGAGTGGCAGGACGGGAACCAGGGCCACCTGCCTACTAAGAACACTCAGTGGCCCTGGCTGACCAGGAAAGGGAGAGGCAGCAAGGCCCGGGCCGTTCAGGCGAGGTTCCGGGAGGAAGCAGACCTTGGCCGAGGTCTCCAGGGACCAGAAAAGACAGGAGCATAGAACACAGCGAGGGGAGGGGACAGAGACAGTAGACACCCAAGAGACCTGGGTCTCGAGCTCTCCTCTGTTTCTGTCTCTGTGAAGTTGTCAGATGACTTAACTCTCTCCCTCAGCTGAGAGTGCCTCAGCCGTCTATTCTGCAAAACTACGATACTCTTTTATGAATCCAATAAATTAATATAAATAAAGCACTGAGCTCTGTGTCATGCACACATTTATTTATTTATGAGCGTATTTACTTATTTTAGAGACAGGGTCTTGGTCCGTCACCCAGGCTGGAGCCGAGTGGTGTCATTATAGGTCCCTGCAGCCTTGAATTGCCGGGCTCAAGTGATCCTCCTGTCTCAACCTCATGAGTAGCTAAAACACCACCAGCTAGCACACCATCCTGTCTGGCCAATTTTTGTAGAGATAGGGTCTTGCTCTGTCACCAGGCTGTCGTGTACACTTTGGGCCCTCTAACTAATGGCTACAATTTTATTCATTGTTAAAATGAAGATAACACCGTTTCCACGGGTCAGGAAGACCTGACTCTCAGATCTGGCTGTCACGACCTGGTGTCCTTGGGGAAGCCGCTTCCGTTCGCTGGGTCTCTGATTACTTTCTCCACCTATAAAATGTAGGGGTTAGACAGCACGGGTATTCTTATTTTTTTGAGTTGAAGTCTCACTCCGTCACCCAGACTGGAGTGCAGTGGCACGCTTCCAGCCACCACAGCCTCAACCTGCTGGGCTCCAGCGTTCCTTCCACCTCAGCCTTCCGAGTAGCTGGAACTACAGGCACGTGCTACCACGACCGGCTAATTTTTTGATTTATTGTAGAGATGAGGTCTGGCCAAGTTACCCAGGTGGGTCTCGAAGCCACAGGCTCAGGTAATCCACTTACCTCAGCCTCCCAAGGCGTGGGATTACAGGCTGAGCCACAAAGCCCGGCTAGCACAGGCATTAATAACTCTCTGAAAGAACAGGGCCCCCTTTCCAGTGCGATGGAGCTATGGCCCTTCTCCCCAGAGAAATACACTTGCGGGCATGGATGCAAAATTCTGCTCACAGGTTCTAGGACCCAGCACCACCTGGGAGCCCCAGGAGGTACCTGGTGTCAAGTCAAGGGAAGTGGGCGCCTCTCTGAAAAGATGTGCTCATACCAGCAGACCTGCCTGGCCGCAGAGAAATCGATGCCCCTCCTCTTACCTGCCCAGCGACCCCCTGGGGGACCCAGGCGGCTCCTCAGCTCTGTTGACCTCTGCCTACCCCACGCTGAGCTACCCCAAGTCCTGCTGTGCAGAGGGACTCCATAATTGGTCCCTGCACCCTCTGTGTGCTTGAAACAACAGCTTTGTTGTTCCAGAAGTGTGTTCCAGACGGCCATGGTACGGGGACAGGCGGCATTCTCAGCTGCTGCCTGGGGGCTGGAAGTCTCAGACGTGGACAGGGCATGCTGGCTGCTGTGGACCGCTCCATTCCTTGGTGACCCAGTTGCCAGGTCAGAAGACTCTTCCTTGTCCTCTCTGCAGGGTTAATTGACAGACAGGCGCTGGGGGGTATGTCTTCAGGCCCGTGGTTAGTCTTCTCACTGCCGCTGGAAAGACACAGGTGGACCCATCGACAGAACAAAGGCCACGCTCCTTACTGCAGCCACGAGTCCTGTCCTGCCCAGCTCGATCCTGTCTCCCACACAATGGAGTCCTTACATTAAACAGCCACTACCCCTACTTGAAGTGAGCCGAGCAAATCTGGTACTCGCCGCCCCAAAGTGCCCCGTCTTCTTGAGTCAGGCGCTTCTGAAAATGGCCTGTTTATGGGGCTGCCCGCCCCACTGCATACACCATGGAGACCGGGGCCAGGGTTTTCCCTCTGCCTCCCGGGCTCCTGCTAGATGGGCCGGATGACCTCAGGGAGGCTGCTCCAAGCCTCAGGCCACTCTCCCTGCTCATCCCACCCGGCCATGGCCCTCAGGCCACAGAACAGTGGACAGACACGGAGCTCCCAACCATCCAACTCCTCCGGGTGGGGCAACGACTGGGCTCAGTCACAGGAAGAATGGAGCCAAGAACGGAGGGGCCCTACATCAGGGTGAGAGGTCAGGCAAGGTCAACTCCAACATGTCCCTGGGGGTGGGGCCGAAACAAAAACCCACCAACCCATGAAGACCGACATGAAATGCAAAAGAAAGAGTGTAGAAACACGAGTTTAACGAAAGAAGAACGAAATAATTTGATGGCAAGACAGAACAACAGGATAAAGGGTCAGAAAACCGAGAACCACAAAACACCGCACAGACCAATACACACGTGGAGAGAATCCAAGACGCTACCCAGACACCGTCAGAGAACCAACAGCCAGCACAACTGAAGGGTCCAGCCCTGCCTTTGCCACCAGAAGCGGGGGGACCGTGGATACACCGCTGGGACTCAGAGGGGAAAGACCTGAGTTACTAAAGGAAATCAAGGGCAGACAGGAATGCGCAGCACCGCCGGCCAAGGTGAGCCAGCGTCAGGGCTGGTGACCCTGACGCAGGGAAACAGCGGGAGGTGTCAAGGGGCATGTGCCTTTTTAACAAAGAGCTCCTGAAATGAGCACATAACTGAATCCGGGCATCACAACCCCACACCGTGCTCCAGGAAAAACAGATACAAAATGACGGGCACGAAGATGCTTCCTGGTTTAGGTTCTGTGCTTCAAAATTCAGGAAAGAAATCATCAAGCATCCAGGCAGGAGGAACAAGTCACCCACAGATGGGACGCGTCTGGCTGATCTGACCACCCCTCAGCGACACCCGCAGTGAGAGGACAACAAAGCCATCCCCGCAGGGGCTGACCCCAATGGACACCCGGGAGCATCTGATCTGCTGGGGTGTGGTCCAGCTGTGGACGACATGAGGCTGGCATCTCTCCCCCATCCCACCTATGAGCCCATGTAGAAGAATCTACTCGCTGATTACACCCAGTCAATGGAGCAATGGTTCAAAATGAAAAAGTAAACAAACCAAAAGTGATCGGTATAAGGACCACCAGAGCATCTTTAATTAAGAAATTAAAACTAAACAGCTTGGTCGGGCTCGGTGGCTCAGCCTGTAATCCCAGCACTTTGGGAGGCTGAGGTGAGTGAATTGCCTGAGCCCACAGGTTCGAGACCCACCTGGGCAACTGGGCGAGACCTCATCTCTACAATAAATCAAAAACTAGCTGGGCATGGTAGTGCACGCCTGTAGTTCCAGCTACTTGGAAGGTTGAGGCGGAAGGATGGCCAGAGCCCAGCAAGTCGAGGCTGCGGTGGCCGGGGGTGTGCCACGGCACTCCAGTCTGGGCGACAGAGTGAGACGTCAACTCAAAAAAAAAAAAAAAAAAAAAAAAACACCTAGGGGAATGGTCACCAAACACCATGAAAATGCTATAGGCTCTGACAATCTAATGATCACGCGGACAAGGGCTTCCAGCTTCTCTCCCTCTAAATGTTCTCGAAAGCTGCTAACAAGAAATGGAAACAGACAGACCTAAGTGTACTCAAGACCTGGGCTCTGCCACGTTACCTGTGTGACTTGGGGCAAGCCACTCAACCCTCAATCCCCTCACCCATCAAATGGGGAGAATGAGGCCTCGCTCACCGGGTTTTAAGCGTTACCTGGAAATAGCATTTGTAGAAAGAAGTGACTTGCGCATAGTGACTGTCTACTAAGAGGTGAAGGTGACCAAAGAGGATAAAAATGAAATGAAAGTAAGCACCTCTCTCTCACCCCCTCCAAAAAGGCTCTGGGTCTGGATAGCCCGGGGGAGACTGTGGGTCCTTAAAGGGCCTGTCCCCATGCTCCAAATCAGAGCAGGGAGAAGCCCTTCCTACAGGGAGGTGTCGGGCCCCCTGTTTCCAACCAGGCAGAGAGCAATCCCATTCCCCAGGACCGAGGCAGAGAAGTTGAAGACTGAGGGTGGGCAAGGCTTCACCCCCTGGCTGGGGCAGGGTCCGGCTGTTTGCTGGTGGGCACCCCTTCCCGAGGCCCAGCTGGGTCCCTCATGACCAGCCCTGAGGAATACACCCATGGGGACATGGCACACCCATGTCAGGAGACTGAGTTCTAATTCCCATTAGCAGCATGACCTTGAACAAGTCACTTGAACTCTCTGTGTCTATCTTCTCATCAGTAGAACAGAGGGTGGGCGTCCATGACCTCTAGAGTGCCTCTGGTCTACCACATCATCAGAGCGCAACGTTCTGGGTGGGCCATACACCAGCACACATCTTTGTGTCCATAATTAATTCAACAAGCACCTGAGGAAAAGGGACGGAAGGGGGAGGAAACATGAGACTGGGGTGTAACTCAGCAGAGACGGGACTCCTGCCAGGAGGCAGGGAAGGGCTAAGCTCGACAGCCCAAGATAGAACCCACCCCTTCCCTGGTTCTGAAGAAGTGTGGGCTTGCTCCCGCCATGAGGCCAGCTCCCCAGGCCTGCACAGGGTGCCCCACGCCCCAGTTGAGGACTGCAGAAAGAAGGCAACCCCAGCTTATAAAAGCGTCCAGGAAAAGCTGCATCCATCTGTCCCCAAACCAGGGGCTGATACTTGGATGAATCAGGGTATCGTCATAGTCTCCAAGCGCATCCTCCCAGGAAGCATTCATTACAAAGAGAAAAACTGATTTTACAGTAGGGACAGCTGTCAGGTAGTGCCTCAGCCAAGCCATCAGGGTTGACATCGCCAGTAATAAGACATCGACATCCCGTAGCCCTGAAACGATGCGCAGAGAAGGCCTCAAGCCACGTCTGTCGGATTCCTGCCAAAAACACATGACTTCAAGCTAATCACGAGAAAACATCAGACAAACCCAATTGAGAGGTGTCCTACGAGAGAACTGACTAGCTCTCTTCAAAGTGTCAAGGCCAAGAAAGACAAGGAATGATGGAGACGCAGCTACAGAGCGGACGAGACAAAGGCGAGATCGCTAACCGCAGTGTGATCCTAGATCAGTGACGGGGTCTCTGGGATCACCCCACCAGGCAAGCCACCCAGACCAGACCTCGGAGCAGGGAGGGGGTGGAAAATCTAGTGCTCTGATAGTCAGCAGGGGGGGGATGAGAATTGGGGGCATCTGCAGTAGCAGGCGTGGGACTTGTGCTTCCCGCCCTCTCAAGATACCACAGACTGGGGTCTTGAATAATAGAAACATGTTTTCTTACAGTCCTGGAGGCGGGAGGCCCAAGACCCAGGTACCATCAGGGCAGGTTTCTCCCAAGGCCTCTTGCCTTAGCGGTGGCTGTCTTCTGGCCGTGTCCCCACGCGGTCCTGCCTATACGTGCACACCCCTGGCAGCTCTCTCCACTCCTAATCTCTTCTCATGAGGACACCAGCCAGGCTGGATTATACCTTCACCACCTCTCCAGGGGCCACATCTCCAAATATAGTCACTCGGGGGTAGAGTTCCAACGTATAAATTATGGGGTGTGGGGGGGACACAGCGCCGTCTAAAACACCTCATCTGATGAACTTTCCTAGAAACTGTGACTCGCCGGAATCCCAGAGAAGCTGTCCCTGGTTGGAGGGGCGACCACCAAGGCCTGCTGCAGTGCCTCCCCAGCACCCCCAGTCCTTCCACCAAGCCACACCATCTCCTGGCTGTGAGGATCACTGGCCGCTCACTTCTGCAGAGACCGCCTCATGGAGTGCGGTTACATCCCCAACCCCTAGGAATAGCCAGTGCCAGCTGGCTGGGCTCCCCTTGGGACCAGGCCCAGGCTACTCTCCAGCCAAGACACATCCTGGCAGGGCACCTTCCCCCTGGCTTGCTTCCCTCACACCCGCCCTGGAATGCTCCACCTAAATCCCTTCTGCAGGGCTCTGCGGCCGTGGAGTCGGACCCAAGACACGAAGTGTGGTCTAGAAAGCTTAGCCTCGTGCCTGGCAGGCAGCGAGTGTTTGCTCCCCTCTGCTTCATTATTCCAACGGGCCAGGCTCTGTGCCAGGGGTCCCATGCACCAACTCCTCGCAGCAACCTGGTGAGGTGAATATGCGATGACCGTTTTATGGGGGACAGAGGCCTTGAAGCTGGCCCTGGCCGACTTCCAAAGGAGCCCATGCTTCACACATCGGTTCTATCCCTGCATTTTCATGGGGGTTCCTGAGATTCTCATTACCCTCTATTCCCATGCCCTTAGGAAGTGTGACCTGGTCCCAGGCCCTTCAGCCGGACGACTCTCCCGTGGCCCATTCCGTGCAGACAGTGCCTGTGGCCACCTGCCCCACCTGCCACCCCTTGTCCGCCACACGCACCACTGACAGCCTTGGCGTGTGGACTCTCCTGACTCCACGATGACCTCGATGACTTTACATTTACCGTCAATGACGCAGACAACACTACTTTGCTTTTTACTCATAGATCCATTTCCTGCTGAGAAAACACAAAATGTTTCTATGTACCTGCAGGGGACCCAGGTTCTCGGGAAGGTTGGGGAAGCCAAGGGTTGACGACTGAATCCTCTGTTCCAGGGACTAAGTGAGAGGTGAGGGATGGGAATGACACCTGTTCCCTTCTCACTGCTCTCAGAGGCCACCCCACAAGGAGAGGACTCTGTCTAGCCTCTGCCTCAAGACTCGTGGTCCACAGATCTCCCCTCACCCACCCAGGGAAGACCCAGAAGGCCCAGCACCTGTCACTGAGGGGGACGCCCACGTCCCTGCACGGGGCAGTGGCGTGGCTGAGAAAGAAGGTGCTTCATGAAGTCAGAAGGGAACCAATTTAAAAGGGATCACGCAGGGAAACAGGGATTCGATGATCAGCATCTGCCACCGCGAACTAACTGAACCCATGGGCATGGAGACTAATAGTTTAATGTGTTGTTCAACAAGGGTGCGTGTCTGTGAGTAACAGGGGCATCTGTAGTTATGGTGACACGGGGAAAATTACTCGTGCCACGGGCCTGGCCTCTGGTAGCATGGCACTTAGTTCCTGAGCAAGGTCAGGCCAACCCGGAAGAGGCAATTTCCATAAAGAGAGGGGCCTGGAGGCCGGGCTTGGTGACTCAGCCTGTCATCCTAGCACTTTGGGAAGCCGAGGTGAGTGAATTGCCTGAGCCCGCTGGTTCAAGACCTGCCCAGGCAACTTGGCGAGACCTCGTCTCTACAATAAATCAAAAAAGTAGCAGGGCACGGTAGTGTGCACCTGTGGTTCCAGCTGCTTGGAAGGCTAAGGCAGAGGAACTGCCAGAGCCTAGCAGGTCAACGCTGGGGTGGCCGTGAGTGTGCCACAGCACTCCAGCCTGGGTGATGGAGTGAGACTCCAACCAAAAAAAGAGGGGGCCTGGAGATGTGAGAACGGGAGACATCCTTGGGGAGCATCCTTGGGGAGGAGGGAGTTAACAGCTGCAGGCCTCACTCTGCGGCAGCGCCCTGCAAGTGTCCCTGACCAGGCCCAGGAAGAGCCCTCTCCAAAGGGCTTGAGAAGACCAAGACCACGCGTTATTCACACTTGCCAAGGAGGTGGGGGGAGGGGGGAAGGGAAGTGGGGGGCACTTCCTTTTTTTTAAGGTGTTTGACAAATGACATCAGGAACAGTGAGGGCTTCTGAGGGTGAATGGACAGAAAAGCCTCGGTGAGGAAATGTGTGCAGCTTCTTTGGGACCACAAAGTAAAGTATATCTAATGGTAGGTACTCAGGACCCAGACCCCACGACCCCTTCTTTCGGCCTGTGGTCAGCGGCCGTGCAGTGACCCAGTGACCACCTGCTTTGCCCAGGCCCCGCAGGGCACAGAGAGCTTCTCAGTGAGTGGCCACTGGACGAGGGAATGAAGACGTGACCCAGGAACCCTCACAGGCAACGCCTGGCAGGGGCAGGTAGGGATGCATGCTCCTGCGGGTGCTGGGTTCTGTCCTCCCGGGCGTCCTCCCATGTCATCCTGAGAACAACTCCAGAAGCAGGAAAGATTAAGTACAGCCCTAAGGCCACAAGCTGTAGATGCAGGCATCCTGAGTCACTACCCACACATCTTACCGCCTCTGAGATGGGAACAGGAGCCCGGGCAGGTGTGTCTCAGAGAGAGCAGGGCTGGGGTGTGCCCAGCAGTCTGCTGAAATTTTGTTTCTTTCTTCCTTTTTGAGTTGGAGTCTCACTCTGTCGCCTAAGTTGAAGTGCAGTGGCACAATCATGGCCACTTCGACCTGCTGGGCTCAGGCGACCCTAACTCCTCAGCCCTCAAGTAGCTGGGGCTACAGGTGCACACACCACATCTGGCTAATCTTTATTTATTGTGGAGACAAGCTCTTGCCATGTGGCCCAGGCTAGTCTCAAACTCCTGGGCTCAAGCTATCCTCACGCCTCGGCCTCCCAAGGTGCTGGGAGGACAGGCGTGAGCCACTGTGTCTGGCCTGAAACTGTTTCAACACAAAAGAGTGTCGCCTTAATCTAGAGTCTAGTCGGGTTAGGATCTGTGGACCTCAGTGTTTATACCGAGTGGGCTTTGCTTTACTGCCCACTTGCAGTGAGCCCCTCCTTCCGGAACCGCACAGCCTGGGGTCTGACACCGAACTCGCCAGCCCTGGGACTCTCTTGGCCCTGCAGGGCCTGGGAGGGGCAGGAGGACACGAGGCCACCACAGCCATACAACCCATCCTACCCTTGAGGAGCCTGCAGTGGACAACGACAGGTCACGAGGGCAGGCCCGGGGGGACACGGGGATCCCCCTAAGGTGAGGGGGCCATCGTTCCCTTTCCAGAGGTGGGCACTCTGGCTTCAGCCTGGACCATGGGCCCTCCTCAGAATGGCAGCTGGGGACAGGGGACAGAGCACGGGATTCTCGTCCCAGCTCTGGACTCGCTGCCCGTGTGACCCTGGGAGATTTGTTTGAAGCCCCCATGAGTCCCTCTGTCAAATGGGCATCAGGACACCCAGCCTGCCCAGGGTATGGCGGGCATCAGGTGATGGGATACGTGTGAAAGTGCCCTCACAGCCTGGCAGCTCTCTGCAAGCATAAAGTCTCACTCTCGGGCCAGGATCTAAGCGTGGGACTGTGTCAGAGTCAGTGGGTGAGGTAACTCAGGTCACCCCACAAGCACCTCTCTGGCAAGCTGACAACACGCTGATGCCTCCTTTGCAGGACCGAGGCCCACGCTCCTCGAGGCTGGCCCTTTCCCAGTACACAGAGTGGGCTCACCTCAGCCATGTGCCCTCCTCCCCACCCGCCTCGGCCACTGCTGTTAGAAACACGCCCACCAGTCAGGGACTTGGAGCATGCGTGTCAGGGAAGCGTGTCTTGTGGCTATGACACAGGAAAGCAGTATGGGATCATTATCCAGGACATGAACACAGACTCGGTCTACACAACTGTACTTTCAGTGGCGTTTTCAGGGCTGGACCAAGAGTGACCCTGAAGGGAAAGCTGATTATTCTATAACCATCCCATCAGAATCTCGGCTATAGCTTTTGGTATTTTCATGCAGGTGAGTGACATCCTGAGGACCAGAGAGGTTTAGAAAAAAGCAGAAGGCCTCGGACAGCCTCTCTTTTACCCCCAGGACCCTCAGAGCATCCTCTCTGGGTAGCAGAAAGCAGGAGGACAGGGCAGTTCCCACCTATACCTAAAATGCAAGGTGGCCTCTGGGACCCAGGCTGGTGGTCCCATCAGCATGCTCAAGGCTCCTGTCACCCCAAGGAGGCTGCTGAATCTTCCACTCAGCTCTTGTGTGGGGCTAAGAATGGCCTCTCTAGACCCGCTGGGAAGGATGCACGGGACAGCCTGCCTTCTGACTCGTCCCAACCTGCCCCTCCACACCCACATGAGAGGCAGCATATAGGCCACTGAGGCCAGGCTGGTCTCAGCTGCTGACGCAGGTTCCAGTTATGCTCCCTGCTCCCAGCAAGCCAGCCTCTCCCACTCAGAAGAGGGTGTGCATGCGAGAGAAACGAACCCACGGGCCTCTGCAGAGCCAAGTACACACGGGCGACACCTCTCCGGGAACGAAGCCCACACTCCAGGTGACCAGCCCCTTTCCCAGCCACCTCAGCTTATCTCAGCCATCCGGCCCCTTCTGCCAATCAGGGCTGTCAGAAATGTGAGGCCGGGCTCTTCATCACCCACCCACAGGCCCAGAGGGAGGCGGGGTGTGGATGCCAACCCGAGCCAAGGGAGACCCCGGAGCTTGTGCAGCCGGCAGGCATGGGAGGGACACTCCAAGGGCCATGTGGAGTGCGGTCACCACAGGGCAGCAAGGTGGCAGGCAGTTTTGCAGGTGGTCTGCAGGTGGGCAGCAAGGTGGCAGGCAGTTTTGCAGGTGGCTCAATCCCACCTGCCACCTGCTCTTATAATAAATGTCAGTTATGGCTTGGTGGGGTGGCTCATGTCTGTAATCCCAGTGGTTTGGGAGGCTGAGGCAGGAGGATTGCTTGAGCCCAGGAGCTCAAGTCCAGCCTGGGCAGCATAGACAGACCTTGTCTCTACAAAAAATAAATAAAATAAATAAATGTGAGTTGTACGGATACACAGCTGCACCCATTTGCTTGCATATGTCCAAGGCTGCTTTCTCCTACAACAGTGAGCTGAGAAGTTGCAACTATTCTGCAGACCATCTGGCTCGCCAAGCCCAAAATATTTACTACCTGTGCCTTCAGAGAACAGGCTTGCCAAGCCCTGGCACCGCAGATAGAGTGCTGGCCCAAAGGCTGGACAACAGAGTGTTAGATCAAACATGCACTCTGTGCCATCCTGGCGCCATGGCCTGGGTAGCTTCCTTCACTTTCCAGAAACGTCTTTCTTGTCTATAAAGTGGGGCTATACTACCTACCCCACTGGGGTGTGTGTGGTCAAGTTCCACACAAAGGGGAGAAGCTGTGTGCATGGTGAAGGTTTGGAAGGCAGCGGCACCCATGTGTACTCAGACAGAAGAGAGGCTCTTCCTTCCCGTGGTTCTGAATGTGTCTGGGCACCCTGGTCCTCTGGTCTCCACGGGCTAGGGAACTGTCATGTGTTTGTGAAGATGCGTGTGGAAGGGTAGGGGTAAGAAAGGGGGAGACAGAAGGAGGAGGGAGAGCTGGTCTTTTCCCCCAACTTGATTTTCTCAGGAGAAATAATGACAGAAGGCAAGTCAAAGTCTGTTTTCTTTTCAAATATAGGCACTGCCCTACCCCAGCGGTGGCCATGGAGGTCTCAAGGTCACCCTCGGGGCGGAGGAGGGAGCAGGATGCTGGGACCCAGCTCAACACTTGGCTTGGGGCTCGGCCTCCTCTTGAGCTGAATCTCCTGGCTTTTGACCCAATGGGGAGCCTGCAGGCCCCCTGCTCCCAGATCCAGAATAAGGCCATTTTCATCAACACCTCGCCTCTCCCAGAGTCAGAACTCCACCCCAGTGCTTTGGAAGGCCAAGGTTGGACTCTAACCCCTGGGCTTCAGCTGCCATGTGACACCATGACAAAACAGCGTTTTCCCGCTTAGCGTGTGCATTTAGAGCTGAGGAGATGCCTGGGGGCCCCAGGACTGATGGGTATAATTTCTGCTCTAGGAACCTCATCAGGGATGGAAGGGGCTAGCCAGGCCGGATGAGGACTGCGGGGCCCTGAGCACGGAAGAGATGAAGTCACCCCTAACGTGTCCCCCTAAATGCAGACCCCATGTATTGTCGAAGCCTGAGATGCAAGCACATATGGAGGTGGACAGAGGTTCTCTGTAGTTCTTCCAGGACCACACTGTGGATACATCCACGGGAGTTGAATTCCTTCCCTCTTCGCCCACAGGACCCTGCCACACTGCATGTCAGTGTGCTGTCTGTTCATCTGGGAACTCGGCACTGACAGCAAAGAGCCCAGTGGGTCAGGAGGGACCCCGTCTAGCAGGGTTGTTGCGGAAACACCACCCAGGGACACTAGTTTTGAAGGAGATTCAACAGACTGAGATGTGGGAGGGTGCTTTCTTAGTCAACGAATGGACTAGCTCAAATGAAAGGAACGGTGACTACAGCAAGTCCCCTACATACAAACCTTCAAGTTATGAACTCGAACAACGCACACCTGCTTTCATTATGTATCATTTCTCTCCGCTAGGTGTCAGTATAGTCTGTTAAATACATACAGTACTATATACCTGATTGTGCCTAGGCTAACTTTGTTGGGAACAAATTGGACACACAAACGTGCTCTCAGAGCGGAACTCATTCTTTTCTTGGAGACTTCCCACACTTCAATTTAGTCTGGAGTCAAGGCTCTGGTGGGTAAAAAATAATGCTAATGGGGGTGCAGACCAGAGCGCCGTGGCCTTCACGTCGGCCATGCCCCCACTCCCCACCTCCTCCAGACCTTCTCTCCTGCCATGGCCCCTTTTCCTCCGACATCCTCAGGGCTCTGCTCTCTGCTGGACCACCCGTCAGCACACACGGTGCACACCCATCTTTGAGATCTCCTCCCTCCACCCCGGAAGCTTCTGCAGCAAGTACCCCCTTCCCCAGCTTCCCTCAGGAAGAAGGAGCCCTGTTTGCAATTTCTCTCCTCCCTCTCTCTCCAGTCCCAACCCCATGAGGCTTCTCCCCTGGTGACACCACTGATATTGCCTTGATGAGGGTTGTCTGTGAATTGCACAGGGTGGATCCCTTGCTCCCACTCATGGGGTGACACAGCAGCACAAGGCCTCCCCGGGATGCCTCCCCCCTCCGCCTCTGGGATGCCACCGGCTCCTGGCTTCCCTCCCATCTCCCTGGCAGCCCCTTCGCCATCTCCTCCTCCCCGCTAAACACAGAAGCACTCTGCTCTGCACCCAGCCACCTTCCTTTCCATATCCATGCACGCTCCCTGCAGGTCCTCACCTGGTCCTGCAGATCTGGACTCTGAGCTGACTTCCACATTTTTAAAATTTTATTTTATTTTATTTTGGATTCAGGGAGCACCCATGTATGTCTGTCCCATGGACATATGGCACACTGGTAGGGACAGGGCTTTAGGTGACTCGTTCTCCAGACAGTGAACATTGTACCCAACAGGTAATTTCTGATCCCTAAGTCCCTCCCCACATCCCATCTTTTTAGTGTCCCCAGTGTCACTAAATGGCCCTCCCAAGTCTGGGATCTCCCCCAGACCTGCCTCCCCAGTTTCCATCTTTGGGGCCATTGAGCTCCTGTATATGAGTGAGAACGTGCAGTGTTCAGTTTTCTGTTTCTGAGCTAGTTCCTTTAGTGCGATGGTCTCCAACTCCACCCATGTTGCCACAAAGGACATGATTTCACTCTTTCTCATGGCTGCATAGTATTCCAAGGCGTATCTGCCCCATATCTTCTTTAACCACTCAATGACGGGTGAGCTCTTAGGCTGATGCCATGATTTTGCCATCGTGACCCACGCTGCCACGAACACACGCCAAGGCCTACATTTATATCTCTGCCTCCAGCCTTTCTTCCTGTTGCATCCAACTTCCCACTTACACCTCCAGTGTCAGGTCTAAAATACATCCTGAGCAAACGGCCCTCCCAAGTCTGGGTTCTCCCCCAGACCTGCCTCCCCAGCTTCCCCATCTTGGAAAGAGTCAAATTCATCTCTCCTGCCTCTCCAGCCTTGGACGGAGGCGTCCTCCTGTCTCATTCCTCACATCCTTTCTGTCAGCCCACACCAAGAACTCCCCCTTGAAGTGTGTCCCAAGTTGCCTCCCGCACTGGCGCCTCGATTGCCTGAGCCCAAACCAGTGCCATCTCTCGCTGGACTCTGACTGGGCTTCCTGCTTCCTCCCCGTCCCCTAGAGACTTCTCCATGCAGCAACCAGCGAGAGTGCAAGCCGACGGTGTCATCCCTCGGCTCCAAGCCTTCTGCTAACTGCATACCCGCTTGGGGTCATAGTCCCCACAGCAGCCGAAGGCCCCACATGCCCATCTCCTGCTCTCCCCCAATCACTCCAGCTACCCAGGGCTCCTGCTGCTCCCGCACATACCAGCCAGGCCACCAGTCTTTCTCCCTAGACCTTTGCACAAGCTGTTCCTTCTACCTGGAATGCCTTTCCCCAGATTCTGGACAACTCACTCCCTCCCACTCAAATCTCACCTCTTCCAAGGACTTGCTGGGACCACCTTCCCCGATTCTGCTCCATTTCTCTTCGTAGAATTCCTCATCCCATGGAGGTGATGTACTCATCTGCTTTCTCTCTCCTCTCCCTAGAAGGTTCACCTGGCTAGGAATCCCACCAGGAACCCAGAACACCCAGTCCAGAGCGGGCACATGCCTCTACTTATAAACACTTGCCGAGTAAATGCCAGGCCCCAGAGCATGACTTTTGTTCAGAAAAGCAACGAAGAACCTCTGAAATTCCTGAGAAGAGGGTCGCGCACACCTGGGACCATCAGCCTGGGAGAGACGGCAGCCCAGCGGCATGGAGGGAGCCCTGGACCAGAAGCCAGACACCCGCGGAGTGGGTCCCTCCACAGGGACCACTGTGCTTCACAGGCTGATTGCTTCATCTCTCTTGGTCCACTTAAAAAAATCTGTGATAATAACAAAACTTAAGATTGACTTGAGGCCAGGTACGGTGGCTCAAGCCTGTCATCCCAGCACTTTGGGAGGCCAAGGTGAGGGATTGCCTGAGCTCACGGGTTTCAGAACAACTGGGACCAGACCTTGCTTCTACAATTTAAAAAAAAACTGGGCACGGTACTGCACGTCTGTAGTTCCAGCGACTTGGAAGGCTGAGGTGGAAGGATCGCCAGAGTCCAGCAGGTCGTCACTGGGGTGGCCGTGAGTATGCCAGGCACTCCAGCCTGGGCAACAGAGTGAGATTCCAACTCAAAAAAAAAAAAAAAGGCCAGGCTCGGTGGTTCAGTCTTTAATCCCAGCACTCTGGGAGGCCAAGGTGACTGGATTGCCTGAGCCCGTGTGTTTGAGACCAGCCCCAGCAACTTGGTGACAACTCATCTGTACGATAAAACAAAAACTAGTTGGGCATGGTAGCGTGCACCTGTAGTTCTGGCTACTTGGAAGGCTGAGGCGAAAGGATCACCAGAGCCCAGCGGGTCAACGTTGGGGTGGCCATGAGCGTGCCACTGCACTCCAGTCTGGACGATGGAGTGAGACTCCAACTCAAAAAAAAAAAATAATGATTTGAGAGCCTGCATTGGGTTCAGGACTTCACACCAATCACTGCATTTCACTCTGGCCATACTCCTAAGAGTCAGGCCTTACTATTACCCCTATTTCAGAAATTGGGAAACAGAGGCACAGAGCTTTATGATAATGCTAGGAGGTTGGCAGGTCTTGACCACAACACAGGAGGCCAGACTCCAGAGCGGTGTCCCTTCCGAGCAGGGACTAGACCCCTCGGCCTTCACGGTGCCCTCTGAGCACTCACACTCCACAACACGGCGAGAGACGGGTGAAGGTAGACCTGGGACACATGGAGCGGGGGGTGCGAGAGGGAGTGACGTAGGAGACCCCTGCTGTCATCCAGACGTGAGATTAAAGACAGTCGACTGGGGAATGGCAAGGTGGGCGTGAGATGGGGCAGGAAAACACTAGTGGCTTCATGGCCAACTGGATGAGAGCAGAGGGAGCTGGAAGCCACCAGCATTCAGGCAGTTCTGAGATCTCACCTGGGGGGTGAGGCTGATGTCACCCGTGACACGGAGGAAATGAGAGGGGGAATGAGAGAGGGAGTGGGTAAGCCCGAGTCCTCCAGAGAATCAGAACCCCTAGGGTGTGTGTGTGTGTGTGTGTGTGTGTGTGTGTGTGTGTGTGTGTGTGTGTTTGCATGCGCACGTGTGTGCAGAGAGAGACTGACTTCATGGAATTGGCTCACCCGACGATGAGAGCTAGAGGGACTGAAATCTACAAGACAGGCCAGGAGGTAAAAGGCCCCGGCAAGCAGGGACACTGCAGTCTCGGGCACAAAGTCTGGCAACACGGGCAGAGCGTCTCCACGACAGTCTTGAGGACCGAGGTGTCCGTCTTCAGGATCCTCAGTCTGGGTTCTCTTAAGACCTTCCGCTGATCAGATGAGGCCCACCCATGTCACGGAGGGTGAGCTGTCTCATGCAAAGTCTACTGACGAAACTACTCATTTTCCTCAAAGTCTGCTGATGCCAATGTTAAACACGTCTAAAAAAAATCCCTTCACAGCAGACTGGCATTTGACCAGACCACAGCCCAGCTGAACTGCCACGTGACAGGGGCCACGGCAGTGAGCGCATCCTCAGATGTGCCGGTTGTGCTGAGTCGGCCAGAGATCCGGGTGGAACAGTGGGCTCTCTTAGGAGGACGTTTCTTCCAGTAAGAAGCGGGGTTGCTGGCTTTTCTGCAAGCGCTTGGCAGAGGCCAGTGTCCATCTCCATCTCTCTTCTCCTCTCCTATCTCCACCGAGTCTCTGAGGTCTTGTCAAAGCTCCATCCTCCCGCAATTATGGTGTTATGATCCTTCTTAATCTCGGCACCAGGATGCTTTGGCTGGCGGCCAAGAAGGAGAATTACTCTGTGTCTCCCTTACACGCTCATGTTGCCTTTAATTGCATGCAGAGTGTCTTGTCTCCTCTCCCCAGACAGACGCCACAGCGTGGCCTGTTTGCTTCACGAAGCCGCCCTGCCTGGCTGGGAAATGAAGCAGACCCTGAGCGGGTGAAACCAGGTTGTCCCGACCGCACCATGGAGACACGGGCTTCGGAGAAGATGCCTGAGGCTCTGAACTCCTCACTCACTGGGAGGGGTGCCCCAAGAATCGCAAGGGGTTCTCATCCTGCCACTGCCACTGAGGCGCCAGGTGACCATGGATCAACCTCTTCCAGGATGTCCTCCCATCTAAGGGGGGCATGCCATCTTGACAGGGCACTTCCATCCTGCCCACATACAAAGAAAGGGGTGTGGCCTGCGTCAGTGTGTGTAAATATAAATATGCACTCAAGGATATAGGGTCAACAGCTATGACTTGAACTCAGAACTCCCCACTCCAAGGCCAGAGCTCTTTCTTTCCAGGTCTTCCCACTGCTGCCCACTTTTTTGAGTGCAACCCAACATGAGAAATACCTTTCACACCACGACCAGCGCACCTGCACGGCACACACACCCAAGAGCACAATGGAGACGATCTTAGGAACGAAACGTTCCCTTCTGACTTGGCATGTGTTCTCCTTCTGTCTCATGCCTTTAAAAAATGCAATCCATGGATGCATTGTAATTCTTATTAAAATTATTGTTTTTAAGATCCCTGGCCCATCCGGTGGTATATCCAGGTGTGTGAAGAACTAAGACACACACGCTCTCGCCTGGGCATTAAAGATCGGCCCAATCTTGGGTGTGATGGGACGCTTGGAAGCCAAGGGGTGCGGCCAGAGGCCCTCAGCCTCCAGAGTCTCGTACTATGCAGAAGACCCCAGACAAAAGAGGTCGCATCTGGCTCCGGCCCACCTCGCCAACTCAAGGAAGAAACTTGGCCCGTGGAGACTGTGGGGGCAGTCTCAGCAGGTCTTTTGAGGTTGGATTAGTGGCCCGTTATTTGTGTGTCTGTTCATCACCACTAGCCATGTTCCCACCCTGTAAGGAGAAATAGAAAGCTAAGTTAAATCCCCATCCATCGTTGTGTCCTGGTGCAGACAGCCCAGCTCTACACACGAGAGATTCTGCTTCTGGACGGCTACAGGAAACAGGTGCTGCTGGGGACAGGACACCCCAAGAGGGCCGAGGCGTGCCCCATGTGTGCATGTGTGCTCATGTGTGTGTGTCTGCATATGTGCTGGGGGCACAGAGGCTGCAGCAGTGGCCTCTTCATTAGCTGAGAGAGGTATGTTGGGTCCTGTCAACGGGCGTGGTGGTGAGGCCGTGGCGCACGCCGTCGTGCCTGTCAAACCCAACCTGTCTCCAGTGCTCCGCGTTCCTGATTCTGATTCTCAGCCTCCCCGTTGTTGCCGCTGAGACCTTCTCCTCTTCTGACCGCTCCTCAGTGCAGGTCTGGCCTCCTCGCCCAAGGGGCTGCTCAGGGAGACGGACGTGAGGGTGCAGGCCTCTCTAAGTAGGGCAAATCACTTCACTTTCCCTCACTGGCCAGCACTTCCATTGCCAAGGGCCCCACAAGCGTTGCAGCTGCCTCCTCTCTCTAAGACAATGAAGATACCCCAGCCTCCCTCCTCCAGGCCCCAACCCCTGGACACTGACCCGGCCTCCCTCCTCCTCCTCCATCCCCCTTCCTCCCATCCCTCATCCCACTGTGACCGAGAGCCAGGTCAGGACTCGAGTCCATCCAGGACCAGCTCCTTGCCGAACTAGACAGAGCCCCTCATTCGGCCCCACTGGGACGAAAACACCAATGTCCAGGGTTCCAGGGTGTCCAGCCTCCTCCAGGCCAGAGAGCAAGTGAGCCTTGTCTGTCTTTGTGGGAGCCATGGCCCTGGTCCACCCCGCCACGTGCTCCCACACATAACAGCATGTCAGAAATACAGCGTCTTTATTATAAATATGCAAAGCTCTGGAGGCAATGGCGAGGGGGGAAAACACCAGTGGTTATTTATGAGACTGCGACTCCCACGCCAGGGCTTTATTTGCTTAATGAATGGCCGGGGCCAGCCATCAGCCCCAGGATTTATTTGTCATCGGGAGCAGAAGACACTAGGACGTGGAGATGTAAAAATGACAAATTCTCCCGCTCAGCCACGGTCGTATTTCATCACCACCACGGGATCTAGGAGGGAAGAGGAGGTGAGGAGCAGGGGGGGCATCCCCCCGTCAAGCAGCAGTGGCTGAGGGGCTTCGCGTAAAGGATCGGTCATGTAGGACCACAGAACCCAAAACGCTGCTCTCCAGATGAAAGCAAAGGGCCAGGCATGGGGACACTTACCAGCGGTGCTCTCTGGGCTCCAGCTTACCAAATTGTCCCCAACCCGCACAAGAATGCTCACAGGCGCCAAGGAAGGAGGACTGGCAAAGAGCGGAGGTTCAGGTTCAAGTTTCTGTCTATAACTCGCTAGCAGTGTGGTCTCGAGCAAGCCACCCTCAAGATCTGGTCAGTCGTTTGTAAAAGGAAGGTGTCTGGGTCCATTTTGCGTTGCCACAAGGGAATACTGAGACTGGGTCATTTATGATGAAAAGGGGTTTATTCGGCTCACGGCTCTGCACAGCGCTGGCATCTGCTCACTTTCTGGTGAGACCAGGAAGCTCAGAATGGAGCAGACGTGTCATAGGGCGAGAATGAAGTCGAGAGAGAGAGAAGGAGGTGCCAGACTTTTTATTTTATCACAGAAACAAAGAACTGAGTCTCACATGTTCTCACTCATAAGTGGACCTTGAACAACTGTCGGAATACTATAAGAAAGGGATTGGCAATGTGGGAGTCTGCCTGGGGATGGGGGGGCACACCTCATCAACAAGGGTCCCTGCGTGATAAACATTTGTATACCTAACCCCGAATTATACCCCATATCTTTAAAATTAAAATTTTTTTTAAAACTTTTTATTTTAACAGCCAGTGTGAACTAATTGAGTGAGAACTTAGTGAGAACCTAGTCAATCCCAAGAACAGGGCATCAAGCCATCCACGAGGGACCTGCCCCCTGAAGCAAACACCTCCCACCAGGCCCCACCTCCAACACTGGACCACAATCAACAGGAGACTTGGAGGTACACCATCCACACTACATCAGAAGGGAAACGCTCTATGACTCTTATACAGAGAACCAAAGTCAGGAATGGCCGGACGGGCTATTTACACCGACCCCACCACGTCCACCTTGGCCAGCACAGGGGCCCCTGTGTCACCTCTGCAGCCAGCATCATCTCACCACGTCCGCCACCCTCATCTCCAGTCACACGGTCATCTCCTGGAGCACCCACCCATCTGGTCCCCACAGAGCCAGTCTCACATGAAGATGGTCTTGTTGTGAATATAACATAAAATGGAGTTGTATTTTTCAGCCTGCCTCGCAGCCAGGTAGAACTCATGGAAGGCAGGTGGATGGTCTGTGCACCACACACAGGTCACAATCTTTAGGAGAGAAATGATAGTGTTTTTTTTTTCTACATGGTTTTTAGCCACTTGCATGTCTTCTGTTTGTGGCCTTTGCCCACTTTTATCTTTGTCTTTTTTACTATGTCCTTCTGGGACGTCACATGTTCATTTTGCATCAGGTTCCGCAAATTACATAGCTGGCACTATCCTTAGAGGAAGACATATATTTTTAATATTGAAAAATAAATGCTAGTAAGCTATTACTTGAATTCATGTGTTTTTTTGCATTTATTAAACACTTATTACTGCAGACAGAGCATTGTGTTCTGTATACACTTTTGTCTGTTCTACCTTTTTGTTTTTTTTAAATGGGGTTATTTGTCTTTTTCTTGTTGATTCGTTTAAGTTTCTTATAGATTCTGGATATTATCCCCTGGATTAAAAAAATGTCTAATCCTCCCCCTTCCCCGAAAAAAACAGTATAACTAGATAAGAAATTAACAGTGTAAAGGATGTATTTACAGCACAGTATAGACCTATAAATAACTGTGTGTACGAGGCATAACTCGAGGAAATGAGAAATCTGGGCTGTTGAATCTGACGAAATACAATTTGGCAACTCCTCACCCCAAATAAGGATAAAATGGAAAGGAACTACCTTCCTCCCTCTCATTCCCCCACCCCTTATCAGGGACACGGATGGGAGACTGACGGCCAGTCTCAGTCACATGGACACCCGAGGCATGAAGGAGCCACAGTTCTGTCAGGGTGCCACCACCCGGGACTACCTCTGGGTCGCCTAGAGGGAGAAGCAACAGCTTCCAAGTTGGTTGAGCCACCATTTTTGGCATCTTTGTTACAGCAGCTTCTTCTGCATCCTAACTAATCAACCTTCTACCATCCCTGGGGGAGTGTGAGTCCGTCTCTGTCCTGTGCAGTCATAGCCCATCATCTCTGTGAGAGCACTCTGTGAATCGTAACAATTATTGGATCATGACTTTTGTGTCTTCTAGACGTGTGCCTTCTTCCTTCTGACATCCCTAGAGCCTAATGAGGCAGTTTGCCACATTGTAGATGTTCCCAAGGGATAAAGTCCCTTTGAGACTTTCCCAGGACAAGAGTCCTCCTCATTGCACAGAACTGAATTGGGAACCAGTTACAGATGGAATCGCCTGGCCGTTTAGGGTTTTCAGAAAAGGAAAACAGTGGGACCCCCATGGCTTAACTGTCATGCTAGGGGTAATGACAATGGGACGTGCAGGGATTGTTGTCATTCCTAATTGCCAGTGTAAGAAATGCCAGCTGACACGGCAGCACCTGTCTGCTCCTCCTGGAATTCACACAAGCCCAGGGCTGGGTACCAGGACTGGACAGATGAGAATATCAAAACATCCACATCAGAAGCCATCCTAGGTGTGTCAAGCAATAGGAATTGAATAGAGGCACCTAGAGGTTTCTCAACTTGTTGAAAAAAGCAAGGGAGCAAAGGTCAAGAACGTCACCACCAGTGCGCAGGAAATCAGAAAATACAGGAATCGCAGAAGACTGTCACCGATGGTGTCAGCTATCTGCGGCACAGAAGTGGGTGGCACTTCTGTCACCATTCACAGGAGGACACCCAGAAGCACTGGCAAAGCCTCAAAACCTCACGTCTGCCATCTGCTGAAGTCCAGGAGCCTTTCCACTGAGTTGCTGGAGCAACAATGGCTTCTGCTCCTCTCACGTGCCTGCCTCTGGTGGGTTCTCTGGAGTGAGGGAGTCTGAGATGTGTTTGCAGGCTTCCAGCCCCGAGACATGGGAGAGAGCCAAGGACAGAGATGGTCTGGGTACCAACAGTTGCAGCTGTCACTGCCTGGATTTAGATATGGCTTAATGCTCAGATCCATCGGCAACACTTCCCCTCAAGATGCCTATTTATCTGCTCATTTTGGATTCCTGGGGGCTTAAGGATTTTGACAGCCCCACTTTCAGGCCAGGAAGCTACTAATATTCAAGCATCGTGAGACGGTGCACGTGTGTGCACAAACATCCCAAACCAGCCAGCTCAGACTACACAGTTCTATTATGAGAATGGGGTTCCCCATCACGGAGATCACTCTGTGCACAGAGAATTGAGGGCCATAGCTAGCCCTTCAAGTGACTACATGTTCTGTCTCAGAACTGAAGGCGTCTCAAATCCTGTCCTGACACCATGAGATCACTTGAGGGGTGAATCTCTGAAGGGTCTTAGGAACCTGGCAGGTGACTCTAGATCTCAGGTAGCCCCAGGGGCCGGGGAGCAGGTCCCATCACTCCTAGCCCTCAAGTATGTAGCTAAAAGACTTGTAAAAGAAAGCCCTTGACGAGGGCACATCTTCACTCTCAGGTTCCTGGACCACCATTTTCAAACAATTGCTACTAGATACAGTTCTAACATCACAGAATTGGTAATGGAGAAATGACATTTAGGCCCACTGAGATGATTAAAATCACACTTTGGTCCATCCTGTCTGTACTGCCCTGCGAACCCTTTGCCTAGACACCTTCTCATCCACCAGTGCCACCAGCCCCTCCCCCAACTTGCTCATGGCTTCCCCCACCCTCAATCACTAAGTGGAAGAAATTCAGCCCCCTAACTGTTCTGGCATGCTGACCCAGATTCACAACACTAGGATCATCCAAGCAAGATCCTACAGAGAAACAGGAAGGGCTTCACATGCTCCGCCTGCATCTTGAAGCTAGCTGTCACCCGAAGAATCCCAGAAGGAAATGTGACTTTGGGTGCAGGATCTGGGCTGTATGCTCCAATTTCCGCTGTGGGGGGTCTCCCACCTCCCCTCCACACTCTTCTGGTTTTGAGCCTCTGTCTCAGGTATTGCTAAGCTGTGCCTGCTCCCCTGGGAACTCCTCAAAGCCCCCCACCCACCTGCAGGGGACCTTTCTTCACTCGGAAAGAGGCATCTCCATCCTATGGAAGGCCGTGGTGGGGTTTTGAGAAGAATACCCAAGGGGTGGACTCTTGTGGACACAGAAGGAGTCCTTGAGGCCTGTGGTGATGAGGCCAGCCCCTCGATGAAGGGGACCTATCGGGGTCTGAAGGCCAAAACCCTAGCAAGTAAGAATGACCCTTCTCAGCTAGTCCTCTGTGGCCACGGTCCCTGGGATACTGGTGATGGCGCGTTGAGGTCCTACTCCCTCAAAATACCTCCCAGTCACTGACGTCGAGAACTTTCATGCTCATTTGAGCCCCAGGTTGGGGAAGAGAAAGATGAGGGAGACAGGGGTGACAGCAGGGAGAACAAGAGTGGCCACGGGGGCCACAGCATGGAGAGGGTGGGGGAGCCATGGGACAGGGTTCCTGCATGTCACCAAACCGCAGCCAAAGACAGGGCAATGCTCACGTCCAGGCTGCCAGAAACAGAGCAGTCCGAGTGGCTGGGCTTGACTGTCTCCGCTTTCACGGTTTCAGTGCCTTCTGAGGTTAAGCATATCAGGAAGCATCCTGGGGCTGTGAATGACAGAGCACCCCAGTGGTCCACGTGAGCAGTCTTCCTGCCAGGGCAGCTGGCACATACCCTATGCCTTCCCAGCCCAGGACGCCCCCACCCTCAGCACAACTCTGCAGCACTGCTGAGCAAGCAAGGTCAACACCGCTGCTCCCTGAGCGATCCCAGGTCTTCCAGGAGGAGCAGATGTAATGTGCACATGGAAGCTGAGAAGCTCTGCCTGGAACGGCACTTGGCCTCTGCAGGAGGAGGTACAGGAGGCAGCATGCCACACCCTAAGGGGACACTGGATCCATCAGCTCCCAGAGCAGCCCGGAGCTGGGAGGGTCCTGGACTCACACCCTGACCCACATAGAGTCAGTGGACGTCCTCGGTTTGGGAATCAGACAGGGCACGCTCGGGCCAGCACCACAAAGGACGGGCCGACCGCTGAGAAGAATCAGGGCTCTAAAGAGACGTCTGCTGATGTGGGTGGGTGGCTTCCCCGACCCCAGGTCACGTCATCCAGAAGGGCCTGAGCTCCTGAAGCTTCAGACAGTTCTGATCTGCCAGGCACGTCCTCCTGCTTCCATGGACAGGGGTTCACGCAGGTCACCTGTGGTCTGGCGCACCCTTGGCAAAACCCAAAGCGCCAGAAGCGGCGGGGTCCCTGTCCTCCCGGTGGCCTCCCTATGGCCCTGGTATGTCTACTAACAGCAGAACCATAATAGTTTCCAACCCTGAAGTCGCAACACAAGCCTGAATCTGTCCCAGTTCTCTCTGCGAAGCCTTTTTCTTCATGTGCATAGTCTGCCCAGCTGGCTATCTTTCCCTCCTCAGGAATCTCCAGCGAGGAGTAACGCTATTTTTGCTTTCTCCATCTCCCAAGGACACGCTCATGTGTAGTTCACAGCCACCTCCTCATCCTCAGACCTTCTGTCTTCTCTCTTTACGTCTCAGGGATTGGCGCCCACGATGCCATGAAACCTGTCCTGAGCTCTTGCTCCACCTGCCCTCGCCCACCTCTGCCCCCACCAATGGAGGATAGAGTCTCTTCCCACCCACCCCCCGCCCACTCCTCTCCTGCCCAGAGTCAGGTGGGTGATACCCACACCTTGGTTCTGGCACTCACTTTTCTCCGGGATGCCCACCCCGTTTCCACTTGGACGGAACCAAGATTGTCCCGATAGTTGCAAACAAACCCTCACATTTGTTAAGAGTCTGAGAGCTCACAAAGGCCGCCATGCCTATTTTGTACACACGACTCCACTGAAATCATACAAAAACCCTGCAGTGGAGGCCAGGCAAGTGTTGCCATTCTCATTTCACAGGTGAGGGAACGGAGAGCTCAGAGGACTCCCACAAGACCAAAAGGCAGGAAACTGCAGAGCCAGGACCCAACCCAGCTTTTCTCCTTTCTGACTTCTCAGATCAAAGATCCCAACAGGCCTTGGGATCCTGTGAGGCCTCCCTGGCTCCCTTCCTAATCCCTTTCACACTGACCCTGACCTTGTACTGCCGCTCCTGTCCCCAGGTGCCCGGATTAGGATGTGACCACTTTCCTCACCTTATTAATTTCATTCTGTAGCCGCTGGTCATGCATCTGGGACGCTGCCACCAAAATCATCCTCTAAATATTTATTTTGTTTCTCTTCCAGGAGAGAGTTTCGGCGTCTCCTCCCAGACCACACTTCAAAATAGAATGCATTAGGGACAAGGGTCCTCCCTCACCGAGCCTGGCAGCTTTACCTGACGCCAGAGTTTTTTTCTAGTCTTTTTTTTTTTTAATTATCTATTTGAGTTCAGTCTGCCCTAATCTTTATTAATTTCCTTCGTTCGGTGGCGCTGGGCTGAGTTTGCTCTTCTTGTTCTCACTTCTTAAGGAAGAAATGTCGGTTCTTGACCTCACATCTTTCTTCTCTTTGAAGCGAGGCACATACAACCACGAATTTCCCTGTAAGCCATGATTTCGCTGCACCTCGCCCATTTTGGTAGGTGGTGTTTTTGTCTTCATTTGTCTCAAGCGACTCTCTGATTTCCCCTGTGATTTCTTCTTTAACGCGTTCGTTATTGGGGAGTGTGTGGCTTAATTTTCATGTGTTTGTGAATTTCCCAAATATCTTTCTGCTTCTGATTTCCACCTTCACTCCATCGTGGTTGGAGAGCCAACTCTGTATGATTTCAGGCCTTTTAAATGTAGGCAGGTTGTGTTATGGCTTAGCATAGGGCCCACCCTAGAGAATGTCTTGTGCACACCTGTGAAGAATGTAGGTTCTGCTGTTGTTTAGTGGACTGTTCCAGGGGTATCTGTTAGGCCCAGTTAGCTACAGTGTTGCTCATGTTTTCTGCTTTCTTGTTCATCTTCTGTCCCCTTGTTCTACCCATTATTGAGAGTAAAGTGTTGAAGCCTCTGTCTATCACTGTTGAACGGTCTCTCTTCCTTCAGTTTCTGTCCACTTTCATGTGTTTTGGGGCTCTGTGATCAGGTGTGTGTCTGTTAATATTTGTTATGTCTTCCTGATAGATGGACCCTTTTATTGTCACTACAAAACGCTCTCATTGCTACTGAAAATGTTGTTTTAAAGCTGGTTTTGTTTGCTAGGAACACGGCTCTATATGGGTTATTGCATGCATGTTATACCTTTAATCACGTGTTTGCCTCCAATCTGTGTGTGTTTTTTGAATCTAAAGTGTGTCTCTTACAGAGAGCAAATAGTGGGCTCTCGTTTTTCCAAATCCATTTGCCAATCTCTGCTTTTTGATGGACATAGTCAGTCTGTTTGCATTCCATGTGATAAGTGATAAGGTTGGATTTTTGTCTCCTGGCTTCTGGACATCTTACGTGTTTGTTCCTCTATCTCTCCATTCCTGACATCTTCTATGCTAAATGGATGTTTTCTAGTGTGCCATTTTTATTCCCTTGCTGCCATTTTAAAACTTATTTTGTTAGTAGTTCCCTGGAGATTACCATTAGCATCTTAACATATAGCAACCTAGTTTACATGAATACCAACTCAATTCCAGTAGTATATAAAAACATAGCTACATGATAACCCTGTTCTCTCCTCCCTGTTTTGTGCAAGGAATTTTCATACAAACTACATCTTTATGTGCTATAAGCCTATCAACACACTTTTATCGTCATTGATGTATGTAGCTGTCATTTAAGTCAAATAGGAAAAGGGCTACACACAAAAATCCATTTATATCACTTTTATCATTTATATCACCTGTGTAGTCATGATTACTACTGCTCTTTAGTTCTTCACGTGGATGTGAGTTACTGCCTCATGCTCTTTCATTTCAACCTGAAAAACCCTCTTTAGTCCTTGTAGGGCCAGGTCTTCTAAAACAATTTCCTCAGTTGTTTTTCATTTGAGAATGCTTTCATTTCTCCTTCATTTTTGAGGGATCGTCTTTACTGAACATAAAATTCTCTGTTGACAGTCTCTCGCTTTGAGCATTTTGCAGCCATCATAACACCGCTTTCTGGCCTCCATAGTTTCTGATGAGAAGTCAGTTGTTGATCTTGGTGAGAATTCCTTGTAGATGACAAGCCTCTTCCATCCTGCTGCTTTCAAAATTCTGTCTTTGACTTTAGACAGTTAGACTATGATGTGTCCAGGTGTGGATTTCTCTGAGTTTATCCTCTTTGGAGTTATTGAGCATCTTGGATGTGTAGATCAATGTTGTTCACACATGGGAGGAGGGCTTGGATATTATTTCTTCACCTATTTTGCCTCTTTCTCTCTTCTGGCCATGAGTGAGAACATGTGGTATTCTGTTCTTTGTTTCTGTGATAGACCACTAAGAATGATTGTCTCCAACTCCATCCAATTTCCTGAGAAGTCCATGATTATACATTTATTGGCACACTTCATGGTGTCCCATAAGTCTCTGATATTATTTCAAATCTTTTCTTTTTTTTAATGTTGTTCCAGTCTGAATAAACTCAATTTACCAGTTTTTAAGCTCACCGATATTTTTTCTTCTGTCAACTGAAATCTTCTGTTGAGCCCCTCTATTAAATTGTTAATTTCAGTTGTACTTTTCAACTCCAGAGTGTCTATTCACTTCTTTTTAAAAAAACAAGTTTTAATCTACTTATTGGTATTCTTTGAGACAATATTCTTACACTCCCATTTAAATTTCTAGGCACGGTTTCTTTTAGTTCTTTGAACATATTTATAACAGCAGATGCAAAGTCTTTGTCTAGTAAGTCCAAGTGTCTGCAGAATCAAGTCCCCAAGGCATCCCCAAGACCAAGTCCCCCAAGTGTCTGTAGGACCAAGTCACCCAGGCATCCACAAGACCAAGTCCCCAAGTGTCTGCAGGACGAAGTCCTCTGGACACTTGCAGGACCAAACACCACAGGTATCCACGAGACCAAGTCCCCCAAATGTATGGGTCATGCCTTCCAGTATCTTTGCATTTCTCATATTTTTTCTCATAATTGGACATTTTAAAAATCATGTGACAACTTTGAAAACACTTCCTCAGGGTTTGTTGTTGCAACTGTTTGTTGCTGTTGCTGCTTTTGCTGCTTTTTATAGCTTTAGTGACTTTCCTGGACTAATTCTATAAAGTCTGTATTCTTAGTGCAGTCACTGAAGTCTTGATTGAACAGAGATTTCCTTAGATACTCTGAACCTCTGAGAGGCTCTGTATGTGTGTTGGAGCAAGCCTTTAACACCCTGGCTGTTCACAACTCTGCCTTGTTCTTTTCTTCCTGCCTGCAGACAGCCTCAAAATCAGCCAGAGTTAAGAAATTAGGAGATTTCCAGGCCTTTCTTTGATGTGTGCACAGTTCTACATGTGCACATGGCTTTCTAGATTCTCAGGAATATACAAAGCTTGTCAATGCCGCTATGGCATCTCATTCTCTATTTTTCCTTTTTAAGTATTTTGATTGGTCTCTTGTTTGCCCCACCTGGTATCACTGCCTCATGTAGCAGTGATGTTAAACACTTGTCACTGACTTTTTTTTTTTTGACAAATGCCATGGTAATGGGGCTGCATGCACTCAGTAAGCCCAAAGTCTGATCAAATAAAGACAAGTCCAGAAAATGGGGCATTTCCAGAGAGTTGCCAGACAGGTTCTATGGTGATAACTCTGGAGCTGGCGCTTTTGGGGGAGTTCCAACCCATTCTGTCCCCTTTATGGCTGCCAGGCTGTTGATATTCACAGCTACTGTGGTTATGAAACTGTTGGTTTTTTAAAAATACTGCAGAGCTGAGGAGAGGTGAATGGGAATAGGCCATAACGCTTAATGTTCTTACCAAAATGCAGACATTTCTCTTGAACAAATGCTCTGTGGATTGTTTGAAGTCTTTGGATAATTTCTAAAGTTCAAAAAAATTGATTTAAACAATGATTTCCAGTGTTCTCATTGCTTTTATGAAGAAGTGTTTTTGGAGGCACCCCCTCTGCCATTCTGGAAGTGCTTTGATCACTGACTTTGGAGTATATTTTGTTCACTCTTTACCAAGATTCCTTTTTTTGTGGTTTTTCTACCTGGAACACCTCCCCCTTACTACTGTGACTAGTAGCAACAGAGATAATAAACGACACTTCCTAAGCAACTCTCAGTTTACAGGGAAACTTTTAATCTCAGTCAAAAAACACTGAAGTGGTTAACACTGTCCTCGTTTTGCGGGTGAGTCATTTAGAAAACTCAATGGCTTGTCCAGGTTCTCACAGCCAGTAAAGACTCGCTCTGGGGTGTGGAGAAAAGGGGACACTTCTACACTACTGTGAATGCAAACTAGTCCAACCTCTATGGAAAATAGTGTGGCGATATCTAAAGGAACTAAAACTCAACCTTCCATAGGATTCGGCAGTTCCCCTCTTGGGAACATACCCAGAGGAACCCAAATCATTCTACAAAAAAGAAATCCACGCACACATGTTTATTGCTGCACTGTTCACAATAGCAAAAACATGGAATCAACCTTACTGTCCACGGAAAGTGGATGGATAAAGAAATGTGGTACACAATGGAATATTACACAGCCATAAAGAAGGACAAAATCATGGACTTCTCAGCAAATTGAATGGAGTTGGAGACAATCATTCTTAGTGATCTATCATAAAAACAAAGAACTGAATACCACATGTTCTCGCTCATAAGTGGGACCTGAACATCAATCACAATAGCACAAGTCGGCAGTCGATGGACACTGTCAGGGTAGGTGTGCGTGGGGGGGGGGTGTGGAATGTAACAACGAAAGAGTACCTGGTCCTAAACCAGGGGAAGTGAGGGCCAGTTGGAGACTTGAACTTCACCTGCACGTATATTACTTATGTACCTAATCCTGACTTGTACCCACATCTTTATAATAAAACAAAGTTGAAAAAAGACTCGCTCTAAGACTTGAATCAGGCCTCCTGCTTTCCAATCCCACATACTCCTCTGTATCCCATAACCTTGTTTCCCACCCAGCAGTCAACCAGTCTTCCCTGTCCTCACTGAGAGCCCAACATGCTCTTTCTCAGAAGTCCTCTATACCACCGGCCTATTTTCCTAGCCCTGTCATCTATGAGGGGAGAAGAATCCACTTTAGAATGACTTTTTTCCCCTTTAGTTCCACATTATTTCTGAAATACAGGAAGTAACTTAAAAGATCAGGTTACACATATGAAACAAGGGGAAAAAAACAAGCATGTTGATTCAGCACTGATTAACTTAGCATCGGTTAACTGCCAGGCACAGGGCTTGGCACTGGGGAGTCGATGAATAATGGAGACCCAGTCTCTTTGCCCAGTGAGATTTCAGCAGAAGAAACAGGTGGCCAAGGCCACCATCAGGCAAAGGCACCATCAGGATCAGAACGCACTGGCCCTGTCTGCCATATGTTTCTGTGCCTGAGGTCACCATCTTCATAGACGTTCACCTGTCTTTGTTCTGCTCAGGCTGTGGTGAAGTAATGATATCAGCAATGTCTGGCCGTATTTAGAAGTGTGAATAGGAGACAAAGGGTAGTCAAAGAAGGGCCACGGGCTCAGTGGCTCAGCCTGTAATCCCGCACCTTTGGGAGGCTTAGGTGAGTGGATTGCCCGAGCCCGCGGGTTCAAGACCTGCCTGGGCAGGTGAGACCTCATCTCTACAATAAATCAAAAAATTAGCCGGGTGAGGTAGTGCGCGCCTGTAATTCTGGCTACTCGGAAGGCTGAGGCGGAAGGATCGCCGGAGCCCAGCAGGTCGAGGCTGGGTGGCCAGAGCGGCTACTGCACTCCAGTCTGGGCGACAGAGTGAGACTCAACTCAAAAAAAAACAAAAAAAACAAAAAAACAAAGAAGGCTCATGGCCTGAGGTCTACATGTAGCTGGGCAGGCACACTCTCCCTCCTCGTAAGCGGGCAGCGAGGGGCACAGCTACAAGAAATAGAGATCTTCATGCAGGTCTCTTAAGAACGCTGGAGAAGACCTTTTGCTTCTTGTCTGCTTTCTAAAGCCTCACATGAGAAATGTGTGTTAAAACCAGGTAACAAGAAAACTTTGCTTACCTCTCATGAGAGACTCATGAACCCACACCTCCCTTTTCACTTTGGCCACCAGGAAGCTTGGAGACAAATGTGAAGCTTGACTACACAATTACGGGTTATGGGTCATGGAATCTGGGTTCTTTCCCTCCAGGGCTTGACCATAGTTGTATTTCCCTTGGACCAAAACTCTTTATTTCTATTGCTATACTGCCATACATGTATGACAAATGCACTCAGTATAAAGCACCCTACTGGATATATGACATTAAAATCATTTGGATACTACGGTTTGGGGGTTTTATTGTTGTTTAGTGTGTGTTTTGCTTTGTTTCGCTTTGCTTTTGCAATACTGAAAAGGCCTAAAAGGAACAAGAGGGACTTTCTTTTTTTGAGTTGGAGTCTCACTCTTGTCACCAGGCTGGAGTGCAGTGACAGGCTCACAGCCACTGCAGCCTCAACCTGCTGGGTTCAGGCAATCCTTCCACCTCAGCCTTCTAAGTAACTGGAACTACAGACGCATGCCACCACACCCAGCTAGTTTTTGTGATTTATTGTAGAGACAAGGTCTCACCAAGTTGCCCAGGCTGGTCTTGAAACCGTGGGCTCAGGCAATCCTCTCGCCTCGACCTCCCAAAGTGCTGGGATGACAGGCTGAGCCACCAAGCCTGGGAGAGAGGGACTTTCCCTCCTTTGTCTAGGGACTTGTGTGTTCCCTTGCCTCAGAGGTCATTCTCAATTCAAGTTTTCTGGGTCAAGGCCAAAGTTGCAGACCACTGAGAGGACATCGTGGCCCAGTCTCGGGGGCAACAGACCCACTCAAGGAGGGGGTAGGTCTTGAGAATGGTCCTTGAGCTTGAGAAGAGGCCTGGCTTCTGGGGGCCCTATGAGTGGTGGAGGCTGGGACTCTTTTCCACACATTGCTCTGGAACTATGGCAGGATCGCAGAAGGAACCAGCTGCTCCCAGCCTGAGCTCTCAAGCTCTTTTAGCAAGGAAGCAGAGGAACCACTGGACTGTGGGCCACATGGGCTAGGACATGACCAGTATGGACATCAAACCAGAGAGCTCTTCTCCATTGCTTCAGAACCCTGAGGATTTTGTACAATTCTGGGGGAAGGGGGCTCTCAAAAGACATTCTGAATGTCCCACCAGCTCAGCAGGTGGAAGCCTAGCACAGATTAAACTTGATTTAGAGAAATAAAGAAATGTGACATTTCTCGCACCCTACTGCTGTGGCCTGGAATTCATGCCTGCTACATAGGCTATCAATAAATGAATGAATAAGTAAACACACTGCAGCCAGAGTGTCCGGGATGAATTCCCAATTGGCTGTGAATCCACCATCAGGCCTGCAACCTTGAGTACATGAGGGCTGGCAGAAGATTCGGTATCTGCAAGACACACACCATCACGGGGACGGTGCAGGGAGGGACAGAGGGACAGAAGCCAATGACGCTCCAGACCCCACAGAGCTCACAGGTCCACACAGCATGCATCTGCAAGGCAACCTTCATAGGGAAGTAGACAGTCACAGAGCCGGCCCTCATGGAATATGACGTCCTCACAGCACATGCTCTAAGGCAGCAAGACAGAGGTGAGGCTGAAGCCAGCACGCAGAGGGACAGGAAGTGCTCAGGGTGTTGAGAAGACGGGTGGGGGCAGGGGGGAACACACCAGGGGAGACAGCACACTCAAAAAACTAGCGCACAGAGAGTGTGGAAGGAGAGTCCACTTCTGCTGGAAGAAAGACAAGGCTTCAGAGAGGGCAGGTGTTTGGGCAAAATGAGAGGGGCTGAGGGGCCGGGGCAGTGAGGGCGTGGCTCCCGGGCTCACACTCAGGGCTGCAGGGTCAGAGTGAGAGCTCCCTAGTGGATATGCAGCAGTGACAAGGCCACAAGGTCGTATGTGTGGGTTACACGGGGCTTGGAACACCATGCTGCAATGTTTAGATTGTGAGTTACAGCTTGTGATGGAGGGAGGTGAGCAGAGGGGGCCGTGATGAGAATGCTGCTCTCAGGGGTTTACCCGAATCACTGAGTGTGGGACAAGTCATCGGAGATGGATAGAGAGTGCAGCGAGACAGGTTAAGAAGGCCACTGTAGGCTGGGCATGGGAGCACATGCCTGGAATCCCAGCACTTGGGGAAGCCGAGGTGGGAGAAATGCTTGAGCACAGGAGTTCAAGACCAGCCTGGCAACATAGCACCACTCCGTCTTTACAAAAACTAAACAAAAATTAGCTGAGCATGCTAGTACATTTCTATAGCCTCAGCTACTCAGGAGGCTGAGAAGGGAAGATCACTTGAGCCCAGGAGGTTGAGGGTGCAGAGAGCCAGGATTGCACCACTGCACTCAGTCACTACACTGAGTGACAGAGTAAGACCTGGACTTAAAAAAAAAAAGAATTCCACTGCACCTGAACTTGAATTATCACAGAGGCAGGAGGTCACAAAGAGAATGAGGAGACATGAAGGAGCTCACAGACATGAAGAAGGGACAAGTTGAAGGGGGATGAAGAGGACACAGTCAAGAGATGAACCCGACATCTCAGCCAGGGGTGAGCCCGGGAGCACGGGAGAAAGAGTGAGGTGAGGAGGGCAGTGACAAGCACGCCCTGAGCTCGAGGTCCCAGGCAGCCATTCCGATGAGGCCCTTCGCCGGTGCCGCGCAGAGAGGTATCACGAAGGGTGTGCTCAGTTTTACATGATAACCTGATCTTTCAAAACTGATAAATTAACCACGATCCGCAGTCATCTCACAAAAAGGGCTCCTCACCTTACGAAAGCATTAATAATAGGGTGCTTTAAATAGTCAGCTCCCCTGGTGAATACAAAATAGGCTTTAATATTTTTTTAAAAGGTGACTTACACCTCTCTTTTCAAAAACTCATCTATTGTGTTAAGCAAAGCATATCTATGTATGAATATGGAATGAACTGGGAGACGCGAGTCAGGTGAAATTAATCAAGGTGGATGTCACGGAAGAAGTGATGCATCTTAGGGGGATACTGACAGGATGACACGCGGATTGGTGAAGAAAAAACACGGTGGGGGGCCTGCAGTCTCGTGGGATGGGGCCACCCCAGGGTCCCCACTCGCCTCTCATCCCAGGACGCCAGCTCTGCCCACAGTCATCCCTATCTCGGTTGACAGCAACACCATCGATCCATCTGCTGAGACAGAAACCCCGGGGCACCCTCTGCTCTTCCCCTTCCTTACTCCCCATATCCAGCCCCCTAGAAGCCTCTCGGTGCTGTTTCAAAACAGGTCCAGCACCCACCTCCTCTGGCCGCATCTGCCATTGCCAACACCTGAGTCCGTGCCTCTGTGACCTCTGGCCAGGTCTCTCCCTCCTCCCACCTGGCCCTCCTGAAGTCTACCTGCAGTCCAATAGCCAGCACGGTCCTCCTAGAGCAAATCAGAGCATGGCACTCCCTTCCTCAGCCCCCTCCAGTGGCTCCCGTGTCCTTCTGGACCCAAGCCAAAGGCCCTTACGATGGCCCTTCTGGGTAGAGCCCTGGCTGCCCATCTCCTCATCCCAGTCCACTCCCTTCCAACCACCCCTTGCCAATCTTCAAACACCCCCAGCACACTCTTGCCTAGAGCCTGAGCTGGGGTCTCCCGGCCTGCAGCCCACTTCCCAGGTGTCTGCGGGACCAGGTCCCCAGGGTGTCCACAAGACCAAGTCCCCCCGGCGTCCATGGAACCAAGGCCTCCAAGTGTCCCCAGGACCAAGTCCTGCAAGTGTTTGCAGGATCACGTCCTCTATACGTTAGCAGGACCAGTCCCCCAAGTGTCTGCTGGACCAAGACCCCCAGCATCCGCAGGGCCAAGTCCCCCACTTCCTCCATACCTCTGCTCAGACCTCCCTTCCTGGCTTTCACCCCATGCAATGCTGCAGCCCCCACCCAGCACACCTCAATATCCCAACTCCCTCCTAGCTATCCATTTCTTTCCTACATGGCATTTACCTCCTTCTGACTTCCCTATCGATTATGCTTATTACGTATTGGCTTCCTTCCCTTGTTAAAATGAAAGCTAGTAGGGCTCTTTATCTGCTTTCATGTTGTACCTCACCTCAATAAATAACATAAGAATGAGTTAATGAATGAACAAGTGAAGAAAAACAATGTAGACAAAGAAGAGGAGAAGCACCACTGCTCAACAACTCCAGCCAAAACGCTGTGCTTGAAGATAGTGGCACCAAACCATTCCCTGCAGGGACCAGGGGCTGGCCGTGGGGGCCCAGACAATGTGTTAAAACTTCCTGGGACCCTCACATTGCCAGGAAGCAATGGGCCAGGCATTTTGTTTTCTCTTCCACGAACTATTCAACTCATTCCACTCACACACTTCGAGGGCCCGCTCCGTACCAAACCCTGTGCACAGAAGGATAGACTGGAAGAGACACCACCCCACCCCGAGGGTCCCTCCCCATGGTCCAAGGACCAGTCTGTAAACACAGAGTGAGAATACAGCAAGAGAGCAGATGCCTGACACAGGTGCAGTGGGTTCACAGACACAACAGTGATGGCATCGCGGGGGTGGGGCAAAGGGTGCTAGATCAGCCCTGCCGGTTGGAGGTGCTCCCTGCGTCCTAGGACCAGCGCCCGAAGGTCCCCCCTGCACTGCTGTCAAGTATGAGGATGTCGATGTCACAACTCGTGTTCCACAACAGCTTGGCCAAGGACCGCAGCCTATCTCATCAGAAGACCCTTCCATCAGTCAGACACCCGTTTTTTTGAGTAATCGTGTCTTCACGTCCCCATGAGTAAGCCTCTTAAAGCCACAAGTTGTGGTGAAAAGACAGGCCTTTTGTCCTGATGCATCAGCGTTCTCAGAAATAGTGGGAAGGACATGGCTATAAAAAAACACACCATGCCTCTCACCCGGCCATCGCATTGTGTTTGCAAACTCATCGCGAGACCCTCCGAAAATAAACACACTGAACACAGAGCCTGCCTGTCCCAGAAAACAAAGGCTCACGTTCAAATCTTTGAACGCTTGCCTCTTGTGCTCCCGATTCTTATCGTTTACTGACAACACCGCCCTCATCATGGGGCGTTGATTTATGAAGTGTCCTCTGTGCCTAGGATGTATCTCGGAGCCAGATAAGCAGATACACAGCCTCTCCATCCAGGGACTCGGACATCAACATTCTCTATTCACATCGCACAAGCCAGGAATGGCCCTTCTAGAAATGTGACACTGGCTGCCTTCGCCCCGAGTGCACTTGGGTAGTCAGAAGCAAGGGGCATCGAACCCATCAGACACCAGACAGTCAAGCTCCCCCCCAGGAAAGCACTGCCTGGGAAACCTTCAGAGGCAGCTCGTGCAGGTAGAGGCCTGAATCCAAGTGCGAGCTGGGAAGAAGAGGGTGACAGGGCTGCTCAGAGAGTGGGTTGGGTGCGAGAAGGGATGGCACTGCTGATGCATCTGAGCTGCACCTGTGATCCAGGGCATTCGGGAAGAGGAAACTGGCCTCAGATGCGCTCTGAAGGCCTAGCCCTGGTGGAAGGTAAGAGAAGTATAGGCATTTCTTTCTTTTTTTTTCTTTCTTTTTCCTCTCTCTCTTTCTTCCCCCTCCCTCCCTCTCTCCCTCCTTCCTTTCTTCTTTCTTTCCCCTCCCCGAGATGGGGGTCTCACTCTGTGGCCCAGGCTGGAGTGCAGTGGTATGATCATAGCTCACTACAGCCTCAAACTACCGGGCTCAAGCGATCCTCCTGTCTCAGTCCCCCAAAGTGCTGAGATTGAATTAGCCCTAAGTTTTTCCCTTTTTGTAAACACAGAATCTTTGTATGTTGCCCAGGCTGGTCTCTAACTCCCGGGCTCAAGTGATCCTCCTGGCTTAGTCTCCCAAAATGCTGGGATCACAGGCATGAGCATTTCTGAGTCCTAGCATGAAGGGGCCAGCTGAAGAGTTTACAACCACTAAGGTGCAAGTTGAGGTGAGAAACGTTAAATGAGGACACCCCAAAATGAGCCCACTGTGGTACCCTGGTGCCCTCGCAGCCCATCAATTGAGGATGAAAGTCTTTGCTGCTTCTTTTCTTGGACGAGAAATAAGGATAGACTTGGGAGGAACTGCCATGGTCCTTCCCCATTTGATCAGCAGCTTGTGACTGGCCTTTTCTCCCTGCCCCCTGCGTTCATCACGCAGTGCAAAGCATAAGGCTTCACAGCTGGAACCACAGGAGACTTGTGGCCATCCTTGTCTGCTCTCGAGTCCCTGCTCTTTCTCCCTGTATCTCTTATCTGTACGACCAGCCTGCAGATGCCACGCTAGTCTTCTGTGGAACATAGCTGAGGATAATAGTGAGACAGGAGATAGTTAGAGAAAGGCTAGGCAGACAGACAGGTGGGTCCTCTGGTAACAAGGTAGCAAATTCCCAGCAGGCCTCTCAGGTTCAGTGTTGGTAAACAAGCTCCCTGCAAGCCCCTCAAGTTAGAGCTTAAGTATTCACTGCTGGGATCGAAAAGCAACCAATCAGTTCACCAGTAGGCCTCTACCTCCTGCTGATTGGTCCTTAATACTGACCAATCAAAACTGTAATAGCTCACAGCTATTGCTAGCCAGTCAGCTTGGACTTACGGCTATATAAGTACCAGGCTTTGGGCCCCAGATGGGCAACCCCTTCGGGTTCCCTCCCACTGTGGGAGCTTTTCTGTCCTCTCAATAAATCCTGCTTTCTCCCTTCCCGACTGTCCGTGTCCCTCATTCTTGCTGGGCATGAGACAAGAACCTTGACCCTGAAGAGCTGTGACCTGAAGAGCTGCAGATCATCAGAGCCGAAGAGCTGTGCACCCCAGAGGCTGGCTTGCCAGCCAACGGAGCCGACTGAACCAGGAGAGCTGCCGGGAGAAGGCAAGATTCCAAAGCTGAGACACCCAGGTGGCTAGGCTTGCCAGCACCACCGAACCAGCAACACTCTCAGGGCTTGGCTTGCCAGCTCCCCCGCCCCCCGCCCCCCGAATTGCAACCCTCTCTGGGGCTTGGCTGGCCGACCCACTGAGTGGACACTCTTGAAGCCCAGGCTGACCTGAAAAATCCACATCAATAGGAATCATAACAATATTCGTATTAAACTTCTGCTGAGCAGGTGAAGTTTGGAGCAGTCACCATGCTCATGGCTCTTCCTGGACTATCTCATTCAATCTGCACAGGAATGCAGTGAGGTGGGTGCTGCCGCCATCCACATTTCACACACGAGGGAGAGAGATGAGCTGAAATCGTGTGTCTGAGTCCCAGAGACAGGGCTGGATCCTGGGCTGGCTGACCTGGGCCTGCCCTCCCAGAGCCCACTCATTCACCCAGGCATGAGATGCCTCTCAGGGTGCTGGTTGGAGCACTGCTGTATCACCACTGATAAGTGTGGTGTGGACATGTACCATGACCACCTGGATTTTGCACAGGACTTGGCAGAAGAGGCTGACTGCTGGCCTCCGGGCTGAGTTTGGCCCATATGAAGGGAGGACCCCCCCCAAAACCCAGAATTTATTAATAAAAATTTGTGTATTTATTCTTACATGTTTAAACTTCAGTCACCTTCAAAATACTCTCCGTTTAATACAATACACCTATCATAATGCTTTTTCCACAGCTCAAAACAGTTTTTAAATTTGTCGATTTTTGTGCCTTCTAGTGCTCCTACTGTTTTTTATTTCACCTCTTCCACAATGACAAAATGTTTCCCTCTAAGGACTTTTTTCATTAAAAAAAAAATTTCTTGGGATGAGATCAGGTGAATAGGGAGCGTAGGGCACGGGAGTCATGCTGATTTTGGTCAAAAAGGACTGAACACTTAGGGCCATGTGGGCAGGTGCACTCATAAATCACTCATCATGAAATGGGCAAACGTGTTGAAAGAATGTCCCAAAAAAGAAAACTGGCCAGGCTAGGTGGCTCAGCCAGTAATCCCAGCACTCTGGGAGGCTGAGGCGAGTGGACTGCCTGAGCCCACAGGTTCAAGACTAGCCCAGGCAACTTGGCAAGACTTCGTCTGTACAATAAATAAAAAAAATTAGCCAGGCGTGGTAGCACGCACCTGTAGGTCCTGCTGCTTGGAACGCTGAGGTGGACGGATGGCCAGAACCCAGCAGGTTGATGCTGGGGTGGCCGTGAGCATGCCACTGCACTCCAGACTGAGCAATGGAGTGAGACTCCAACTCAAAAAAAAAAAAATTAACTAAAGCGGAACACAGCCTCTCACAACAGTGCTAGTTGGTCCCCTGATGCTGACAGGTTCCTTGAACACTCACCCAGCAGGGGAAGTCTGGGCTACAAGGGGCCCGCCCTCCAAAGGGTAATTCTGGATTTTCTGTGTTCCCCCTCATAGATGCGAGCTATTGGGAACCTCCTGCCTCTACTTTTTCTAATCGAATCTCCTTTTGTTCTCCAGGTCTCCTGGGCTGTCACCACCCCTCACGGCCCAGTTCACTCATGGATGTCTCTCATTTCAAGTTCACAGATCTTGCCTTGAGATATTGAAGAGACTCTCACACCCATCAGCTCATCTGATCTTTGAAATGTTTCTACAAGGGAAGCAAGACAGAAATTAACATCTCCTTTCACAAATGGAGAAACCGACGCTCAGGGAAGTGGAGGCCCTCACCTGGGCTCAGGTGCCAGGAGGTGGCTTGGTTGGAAGTTGATCCCGGCGGGGTTTTCTGTGTCCTTGGGAGGCTCAAGCTCGTAGTACGGGTCGCCTTCCTGAGGGACCTGAAAAGCACAGGCTGCAGAGCACCAGGGAGCAGCTCCATGGGAACAGAGTGGGGCCTGACCCAGGTGGCTGAGAGCCAGGAGGCCTTGCTTACACCCCCGGTCAGACCTGCAAGGCATGGCAGGAGGGAAGTGGTCAGTACCTGACCCAAGCAGGCTGTTTCCCAGGCTTTCCTGCGGCCTGGTGTCACTCCCTGGGGAAGTCGGCTAACCAACTTGGAAAACCCTTATCCACCATGCTGCTCCCAGTTAGACTAAAAGACAGGGTGTTCCAGGGTCCCAGTTCCCTTTCAGCCACTTGGAACTGGGTTTTCCCGAGGACTCTGTATGCTCAGTGTTTTGGACACTACAGGTAACACTTCTTACCTTTGTCCAACTAAAAACAAGGGGCAGAGGAGTCCCCAAGGTGGTCCCTAGTCTCCCCTCCAGACTCGAACTCATGGGAGCCTAAGCTGGTGGCCTGAGGGGTAGACCCGAGCGAGACACCCAAACTTGACCGCATGCCAGGGTCTCCCAGGAGAGCTTGTTCAGATTCCTGGGCAAATGCAGGCAGGCCCTGGAGTCTATGTACACAGCAGTCTCACGCCCTGGGGGACAGGCTACAATGGGGTCTTCTTCCAGTCACGACCTCGGAGGGAGCTGCACTGTGGGTGCAAAAGCCAGTCCATGCTCCCCACTCCCACCCCCCAGCTGGCATCAGTGCCGGATCCCATGCGTCCTGGGTAGCGGTGGCTCGCAGCCGAGTGACAGCCCCTTGGGGCTCCAGCTCAGGGTCCATAATAGGCGGATTTAGAACATTTTAATCCAAAGCTGCTGAGCATGTGAGATGCCTCCAGGCAACCCCACAGCCAGCTCCTAGCTCTCTGGGGGAAACAGCCATGAGACCATCTGCCTGGGCCCAGAGGGGGACAGAGTCAGGGATAACCTCGTCACCCCAAGGATCCTGGGCATCTGTGTTGCCCATACCAGGAGAAGAATGGGGGAGCCAGGAAACCCAGATTGGTCTTTTTTCTGTCTGTTAGGAGCCAAAGACTTGGGGCCCTGCCGGCTCTGTGGCCTTTGGTCAGACACAGAAATACCTAAACGTAGATCTCTACAAGGAGAACAACAAAAGGCTGATGGAAAAAAAATTGCAGAAGACACAAACAAACAGAAAGACATCCCATGCTCATGAATCAGAAGAATCAAGATTGCAAAAATGACCATAATGCCCCCAAACAATCTATAGATTCAATGTGATTTCTATAAAAATATCAGCATCACTTTTCACATAATTAGAAAAACAATCCTGAAATTCATATGGAACCCCCCAAAAAAGGCTAGAATAGCCAAAGCAAGCTTAAAGAAAAAACAAAGTTGGAGGCATCACATTACCTGACTCCAAATTATACTGCAAAACTATACTAATGAAAACTGCATGGTAGACACACAGGCCAGTGGAAGAGAAGAGAGAACCCAGAAACAAAGCCAAATACCTAAAACCAACTGACCTTTGACAAAGTCAGCAAAAACATACACTGGGAAAAGGACACCCTAATTCAACAAATAGTTTTGGGGAAATTGGCTAGTCACATGCAGAAGAATGAAACTAGACCTCTACCTCTCACCATAAAAAAATGGATTAAAGTTTAAATGTAAGACCCACAACCATAACAGTTCTAGAAGAAAACTTAGAAAAAACTCTTCTAGATACTGGCCTACACAAAGAATTTATGACTAAAGACCCCAACAGCAAATGCAACAAAACAAAATTAGACAAATGGGACTTTATGAAACTAAAAAGCGACTTCATAGCAAAAGAAATCATCAACGGTATACACAGACAACCTACAGGATGGGAGAGGACATTCCCCAGCTATGCATCTGACAAAGGACTTATATCCGGAAGCTGCAAGGGACTCAAACAAATCCGCAAGGAAAAAAAAAATCGTCCTATTCAAAAGTGGACAATTGGCATGAACAGACATTTTTCAAAAGAAGATATACACATGACCAACAAACATATGAAAGAATGTTCAGCATCACTCATCATCAGGTACATGGAAATTAAAACCACAATGAGACACCACCTTATACCAGTCAGAATGGCCATTATTAAATCGTTTTAAAAAACAGTATTGGTGTGTGTGGTAAAAAGAGAATGCTTATACACCACTGATGCATGAGTGTAAATTGATACAACCTCTATGGAAAACAGCACGGTGATTTCTCAAATAACTAAAAGTAGATCTACCATTCGACTTGGCAATGCCACTCCTGGGTATCTACCCAAAGGAAAAGTTATTACACAAAGAAAACACCTGAACTTGGATGTCTATCACAGCACTATTTTCACAATTGCCAATACACTGAATCAACCTTAGTGCCCATACACTGATGAGTGGATAAGGAAAATAAAGTACATATACACAGTGGAATACTATACAGCCATAAAAAAGAATGAAAGCATGTTTCGCAGCAACTTGGATGGAAATGGAGGTCATTATCCTCAGTGAAGTAACTCAGGAATGGAAAGCCAAATACCGCGTGTCGTCACTCACAAGTAGGAGCTAAGCAGAGGGTCCGCAGGGGTATATAGGGTGCTATGATGAACACTGGAGACTCAGAGGTGGGGGGACATCAGAGGGGGAGGGATGAGAGGCTACCTGTTGGATGCAAGGTACACTAGTTGGTCGACAGGTACACTAAAAGCCCTGACTCCACACCTACACAACTCATCCGTGCAACCAAAACCACTTGTACCCCTAAAGCCACTAAAATTACAAAATAAAAACAAAAAGTAAAATACACTTGGGAGAGATTAAAGAAGAAGAAATGCCTAGATGTGCATCCACCTCTCCTCCCCACAGCGCCTGGAGGGGGAGAATGGCAGTCGGAGGGCAGGGCCCAGATTATTTAGCGCACAGCCCCCTAGGAGCCAGAGCACAAGCCCCAGCCCAGCAGCCCAAGGCTGGGACTCTCTCCTGGAAGCTAATGCAGAGTGGACAGACTCTTAGAGGGTGCCAGAGCTGCCCAGGCCCTGGGACTGCCTCCCCACCCCCCCACGCCCCCCTCGCCAAGGTTGACATCCTTCCATGGTGCTCTGCCTTCACCCCTCAGGCTAAGCCGCCCACTCTGAGCCTCTCGCCTGCCTCCCCTGTCCACACGAAGTGCCAAGAGCATTCCAGACTCCTCTGCTCTGTCTGCTGTCATTGGTCTCTTCCTCTTAGGCCAACCCTCTGCCTCAGGCCCCAGAAAAGCCGCCCATTCCCTTGAGATTGAGACTGAACTTGACCTCCTCAATCGGGATCTAAGGCTGTGCCCTCAGCCTGACCCGCTCCTTCCCGCAGTATCCTCCACTGGACAGAGGCCCCTCCAGCCCACAGCCCCTCCCTCCCCCTTTCTCCCCTCTCCAACCTGCCGGCCTCCCTCAGGAATGAGGGAGGAGAGAGGCCAGGCCTTCAGGAAACTTCTAGCCCTGTGAACCCCTCAAGGTCCCACACTGTGGCAAGTTCTCCACAATGCCATCCTTTGAGCCATGCTGCAGTCCTCTGCTGCCGTCCATGTGTCCACATGGGTGTCATCCGCCTGGACCCCCTTCCCAGGGCTGGGTCTGTATCTTCAGCTCGTTCAGTGGCATCACACACAAGCTCACCCTTATTAAATGCCCAATGCAGAAACGACTACCGCTTGAGACCACCCAGAGAGATAAGTCAAGCAACTCAGAAGTCCCCCCAAGTCCAGCCCAGGGCCTGAACGTCCCCCAGAGCTGGGCTCGCTCAGTTGCTTGGTTCCATCGCCAGGGGACAGCCAGGCGGGAGCGGCCGCGGGCCTGGGCTTGGAACCACACGCAGCTCATTCGTGGCCCCGGCTTGGGCATAGAGAATCCCAGGGTTCTGGTGTATGTGATGAGGTAGGGAAGGGACAGGGGGCTGGGGAGGACATGGGGGATGGGGAGGGAGAAGCAGGATGGCCCTAAGCCCCTAAGCCGACAGCCCTTCTTGGGGTGGCACAGAGCAGCCTGGCTGGTGGCTGAAGGGAGGGACCCATCCTGGTCTATAAAAGCCGCCTCCCCCCACCCACTCTGGATTCTGCACAGGCTCCTTCCCAGGTCCCTCCTGACTGCCCATTAAACTTTACTATGCCACACGGCTTGTAAACAGCATCCAAACTGTTTACGACAGCCTTTATGTGCCTTGGTTTAAATACTAAACATTTTTATTTCACACTTCTGAGAAATGAAACTCTTGGGGGCAGAGTATAGAAAAGTGTGGGACCCGAGGGGTAGGGGGCAGGGAAGCAGGAACAGTGGCCGGCGCCTGCATGGCCCCTAGGCCCCGCTACTGCGGGAGCAGCCCTATTGCACGGCATCTCTGGGCATGTCTTTCTTTTTCTGAGCCAGGGTCTCCCTCTGTCACCCAGGCTGGAGGGCAGTGACGTGATCACGGCTCACCACAGCCTCAATCTTCTGGCTCAGTTAATCCTTCTGCCTCAGCCTCCAGGGAAGCTGGGACTCCAGGAGCATACCACCGTGTCTAGTTAATATTTTTTATTACAATTTTTTCTAGAGATGAGGTCTTACTATGCTGCCTAGGCTGGTCTTGAACTCCCGGGCTCAAGCGATCCTCCTGCCTCAGCCTCTCAAAGCGCTGAGATCTCAAGCACAAGCCACCATGCCAGCCACAGATGTGCCCTTCTCATTATACACGACCAAGACACGGTCCTGAGGGACAGGGACCATGGGGGTGGGCACAGCTCGTGGGGCTACAGCAGGGAGCAGACACCACAGACCCAGGACAGGGTCCACACTTGAAAGGGATGCCTCCAAAGGGAACAGGCCGGGAGAGTCCGCTGAGAGGGAAACGGCCAGCAGGGAGCTATCTGGGAAGGAGACTTGCAGAGGACACTTAGGGAACAGAGCTGAGTAGGGACCCACTTCAGCCCCAGGAGTCTGAGGCTGTAAGGAGTCAGCTCCCCTGTCCCAGCCCTCAGGGCTTGGTGGCTGGAGCCCTGCCCAACAAAAAGCAGACGCAAAGCCCTTTCAGGGTGCTCCAGCTGCGGCTGGCATGACTGCTCCCCAAGTGGAAATCATTCGTGCTTGGGGCCTCTCACTAAACCTGATGCGTCAGCACCAGCCAGCCTGCTCCTTTGCTTAACGGATGCCTTGCCACTTCCTGCAGAGTAAACAATTTGATTCCATTAGATGCTGTAAAATATTTACCAAGCAGTGAGTGCCTCCCTTCCTCCGGTCTGCCCCAGGGAAGTCAGGCCCAGGTTGGGCCTCCCTGCAGACCCACAGACACCACCAGAGCTTCCAGCCAGCAGGGGAGTCGGAGGGCCAGGCGGGGTCGAGGTGGACAGGAGGAATGGCCGGTGACTGACACCTGCCTGCAAGGGAAGGGGCACGGACGCCACGTGGAGTCCCAGGCAGGATCCCGGAACAGAAGAGGGACGTCAGTGGGAAAACAAACAAACTCTAGAGAATGTCTGGAGTTCAGTGAACAGTGACATGTGGCCCAAAGCAACCCAGATGATCCCTTCAGGGGAAGCGGGGTGAGGGGCATGTGGAGACTCCCTATTATCTTTATAACATCTCTGTGAAGCTAAACTTCTAAACTCTTAAGCTGGTATTTTTAAAAAGCAAATGTGCATCTGCCTTGGGGGTGGTGGGGGGTGGGGTCTCGGGCCAGCCCAGCGCCCACAGGGCCTTTTCTGTGTGGGACATAACCCAGAGGGGGTCTGCAAGTCACAGCCAGGTTATAACTAAATAACTAAAACAAAATAAAATAAAATAAAATAAATAAGTAAATAAATAAGTAACTAAAAAGGAAAGGGACTCAGGGGGCCAGAGGAGGGCACAGGGATGTAAAGTAAAGACGGGAGTAAGATGGAGTGACGCGTCACCACCTTGGGGAAGTCATCGTCATGTCGAAAGAAAAGTCTGCGGGATGTGGGGGACAGAATGAACTGGAAAGAATACCTTCCAGCCTGCTCCATTGCCCACTACGTTTCTGCCTCTGAAGCATGTGGTCACTCACACCCTTGGATGGCATTTGTCCCATCCAAGACCACAGCACAGTCTCCCAGCTGTCAGAGAATGGGCACCGTGACAGGTGTGACAGTGAACTCCGTGCATCCACTGGGCTGGGCTGCGGTGCCCAACTGTTTAGTCGAACACAGCCTAGGTACTGTTGTAAAGGTAGTTTGAGATGTGATGAATATCCACATCGATAGAGTCCAGCAGGTCACCCTCCAAAATGTGGATGAGCCTCACCCAATCAGCTGAAGGCCTTAAGTGCCAAGACTAAGGTTTCCCAGAGAAGGAATTCTGTCTCAAGACTGCGACACAGAGACCCTGCCCAAGTTCCCGGCCTGCCTGGCCTGCCCTGTGGATTCCAAACTCATGACCATGACACCAACTCCTTTCTGAATCTTCAGCCTGCCAGCCTGTCCTGTGGATCTGGGACTTGCCAGTCCCACCCCTCACCTTCAGATAACTC
>NW_007247471.1:773174-845563 GCF_000164805.1 Carlito syrichta
TCTCTCTCTCTCCTCTCTCCTCTCTCTCTCTCTCTCTCTCTCTCTCTCTCTCTCTCTCTCATTCTGCTTCTCTGAAGAACCCTGATGAATACCAGAGAATGGAAGGTTCAGAGGTCACGAGCAGGGGTCAAAGGCACCTTCATGTGCCACCCAGCTGCCATGGTCTCTGTGGGTGTAGATACCCACCACCGGGGCCTCCGCCACCTCCCCGCTCAGCCACCAACATAAAGACTTCATGTTGATTGTCTTAGAGGACACCTTTCCCCATTCTCAAAAGTGACAGCAAGTGACAACGACTTCAGAAATAGCCTGGTGGACAGCCCTTCCCACTCCCTCTCATTTTCAACCCCAAAACAACAGCATGTCGCTCCACTTCCCACCCCCATCCCCAGCCGCAGGAGCCCTGGGTGGACAGAATGTCCTCGGGGGGTGAGGCAAGATGTGCCGTCCTCACCTAGTGCTTACCCCAGGGCACCACGGGACCACCCTCTGGAATGGGCTGTGGTCTTCCTGCAATGACCCTCTGCCCACAATGCCCACGGCATTGAAGGCAGGAGGAGCGCCCATGAGGCTGCCCAGGGCTCATGGGCTCTGAGTTAAACCAGGGGTTCGGAGATCAGAGTCGCAGCCTCAGCACCCACACGACACCAAATGACGCATCGGCCTGTGCTCCTGGGAGCCTCAGCTTCCCCGCTCTGTGAAGCAGAGAACCTTCACCTGACAGGAACGCCCATGACCCTGACAGTTGGGTGGTCACATGCCAGGGTCACGAGGGCACCTCTAGAGGTCAAACAGCAGAGCGGGAAGCTGGGTGCCGTCCATAGCTGATCCCACCTGCATGTGATGTTTTTGTCCAAAAAGCAGATGCCCGCTCCTCACAGGAGTCAGTCTCCTGGAGGACACTGGATCACCATCCCCCACTGGGCCAAGACACGCCTTCCCTCTGTGCCAGCCTGCCACGCCAGTCCTGCTCTCAGCTCAGCTGCTGGCCCAGGAGGGACAGGTGCTCGGGGGGGTGGGAGAGAAACCCCAGCCTCACTCCACCTCAACTGCAGAGGACGGGACAGGCAGCCGGCACTTTAGAAGTCCAGCCTCTCTGGGAGCCCCTGCCTTCTGCCTTCTGCCTTCAAGCGAGGGCTGCCAGATTTAGCAAAGTACAAGACAGGATCCCCAAGTGTATTTGAATTTCAGATCAACTACAAAGCATCTCATGCGATACTCGGGCATGTGAGAAGAGTATCCATGGCTTCTCTGCAATTCAGACCTGGCATCTCTGCTTGGGAGGGAGGAGACTTGAGAGAGCTGCAGCCCATGTCCCCACTTGTCACCAGCCTCTGCGCCCCCAGGCCAGTTTCTCTTGGCTGGAGCCCACACTTGTCCCTAGGCTCCACCTTACACCAGGCGGGAGGGATTCATCCGGCTCCAGCCCACACCTAGGCAGGGACCCTGGCTTGTAACTGGCCCTTCTGCTCCCATGCCCTTGGTCTCACATGCTAGTGTTGGTTCGAGTGGCCACTCCATTGAGGCCTGGGACCTGCCTGACAATGCCAGCCTCTCTGCTTGTCCTCAGGTTCAGTGCCCACACCCTAGTATAGGGGTGGGGACCCAGGCACCCAGCAGCAGGCCTCTTCCTTTTGCTATCTCCATCCTCTCTGGTGGCTCTGAGGCTGAAGACAGCCAGCACGCCCGCCCCTGCTCCCACTGGGGGTGTCGGCTCACCCAGGAGTTCAAGACCAACCTGGGAAACACAGCGAGACCTTTTCTCTCCAAAAAATTCAAAAAATTAGCCAGTTGTGGTGGCTGAGGTGAAAGGATCACCTAAGCCCAGGAGGTCGAGGCTGCTGTGAGCCAGGCACTCCAGCCTGGGTCACAGAGTGAGACCCCGACTCAAAATTTAATAATAATAAGGTCCACAAAATTGCAACCGGGGACTGTGCCACACCAGAAATCCCCTCGCATCCCCCCTTGTGGCCTGAATCCCAGGACTGTCCTGCCACCACCGAGAGGGAGTTTTTAGTCTCCACTACCAGTCTCCTCCGTTGATATGGCTGCTTCCCGGAAGCCCAAAGTCTACCAGCAATTTTCTTCTGCTTAGATGGGCTTCTTCTCTTCTCTGGTATCCATGCTGGCCAACATGAGACACTGCAGGGCGTGAAGACTTTCCTGAGGACAAAATCTCTTCTCATGCCAGTCCTCAGATCTCAGTGCTCAAGGGACTAGCAAATCCGATCAAGGCTGGCAAGACCCTCCTTGGCTTCCCTCAACAGCTCTTACCCATCTTTGAGCCCCTGCCACCGCTTGAGAAGAAGCCCACCACAGTCAGTCATGCAGAAACCAAAGGAGGTGAAAACCAACACAGTGCATTCACTAATCCGTCCATCCACCCACGGACTGACTGCACGCCTCCTCTGTGCTTGGCACCGCTCAAGGAGGCCTGCTGTGTGCCAAGCACTACCCTAGGCTCTGTGGATGGGGGACGGCAAGTCTGCCCCCAAGGAGATCACATTTCACTTGGGAAGAGAGACAAGCAAAGAGGCCACTTCAAGGAAGCGTGACGAATGCTTCGATTCCCTGGGGTGCACTGTCTGCTTAACGGCTGTACTGATTTTTTTTTTTAATGGTTTGAGAGGAGACTGAAGTCATTTCCATATTGCGGACTTACTTAGGCCACTCTGTCAATGTGACTGCAGATGACCTTGGTGTGACTGGCGCCTACCAGTCATTCCAGTCTCATCCTAAAGTCCCCTCCTCTGAGAAGCTTCCCCAAATTCCTCCCCGCCCCCACCCTGTTTTACCATGATGACTGCATGTGTCAGTGCGTGGCCCCTCCTTGTTTCTCATGTCCTCTGTTTAGGGCAGATCCTTGTCCATCCTGTTCAGCTACCCCCTCCACCCCCAGCACGGTGCTTACACCATCCAAGAGTGCTGCACAAATGAGTGAACGAATGAAGGAGCAGGAGAGTGCACTAACCCTGCCTCTCCCGACCTCCAGGGGCCTTGAATGTCATAATGGATCACTGTGAGCTATTGCTACTATATTCCAAAGCCTAACCGGCCTTGTTCACACGTTTATCCTTGAGAAGGCCCCACAGGAGACATAAAATGTCACATGTCTTTGCCTTCACAGGCATGATACCAACTCAGTACCACTGGCTCCCATGCTCATCAGAAACGTGAATTAGTAAATACCTTTTGGTGACTAACAGTGGGAAAACAAAGCATCGGAACACTAGAGCCGTTTATGTAGTGGGTGACATCTTTCGAGACAGGGCACCCTGGAGCAAAGCACTCAGACCCAGAGGGTTCTGGTGAGGAGGAGACCCTGGGAATCCCACCTGCGTTCTGCGTAGCCGGACTGAGGCTCAAATTCACAGAGGAACTGTGGCAGGAAACCCAGGCCAGTTTATCCCATGGAATTATCTGAGCACAGGAGGGCAGGCCCCGGCCATCAAATATTGTAAAAGAGAGCATGCTCTGGAAAAGAAGCAGTTGAAATGAAAGCTGAAATTATCATTCGCAGCACAGCCACGGTGTGTCTGCAGGCCGCCGCTCTCAAGCGGGGGTACGTCGATGCCAGCCGTCTTCAGAAGAGCTGATGAAGATCAGCGAATGAAAACCCACCAGCGGGGCGCCGGCAAGCTGCTGTCCGCGGGTTCTAATATTTTGAAAACATCAATGGCCCAGGCACTTATCCCTTTGAATTTCTGGCCTTTGAATGTCACTTTAAACACCTGAATTAAAGGCGCTGAATAAAACCACAGCCCTGTCACTTCATGTGATCAAATGGCTGGTCTTGGAATGCAAAACTCCTGGGTCAAAACAGAACAGGTCGACTGAGACTCCAGCCGCTGAGGCCATAGGGGCCATCATGCCACCATCAGGTCTCTGAGCCTGGTGGGCCCCAGCTGCCCAGTGTCGGTGACACCAACCCAAGCAGGGTGCAGAGTCCTGAGAGGAGCCCTCTGTTGTGACAAGAGGGCTTCAAGTAGGCCCTCTGCGAAGGGAACAGGCTCCCTGGGGGCCGGCCTCTGACAATGGGTCCTGAGAGTGGTCACGTGTCAGGGACTCAACAGTGGAAATGGTCCTTTTCCTGTCTTCTAGGGCAGTGGGGACAAGACCCTACAAGTATGTGGCTGGCCATCTGACTTCTCTTATGCAAAGTGGCCCGGCCAGAGAGGACGGCAAAGAGCCCAACCTGACAATAGAACCTCTGATTAGGCCAGACAGGACCAAGGAGAGGCCTGGACAGTGCTAAATGCAACGATTCTCCTTGCTGCCTTCTTTCAATCCAACCGGAACGGAGTTTGGTCAAGAATTCAGAAGTGTTTTCCAGGCACGGTGACTCATGCCTATAATCCCACTGCTTGGGAGGCCAAGACAGGAGGATCACTTGAGACCAGAAGTTCGAGAGCAGCCTGGGCAACATAGCGAGCTCCTATCTCTACAAAATAATTTTTTAAACTTAACCACATGTGGTGGCTCCTATAGTCCCAGCTACTTGGGAGGCTGAGGTGGGAAGATCTCTTGAGCTCAGGAGTTCAAGGCTTCAGTGAGCTATGATCGCTATGGAGCTGCACTCCAGCCTGGGTAATGGAGTAAGACCCTGTCTCACAACATAATAATAAATAAAAATTAAAATAAAGAAGCCCAAGAGACCCCTAGTTCCTTCCACCACATGAAAACATTGCAAGGAAGCTCCATGTATGAACCAGAAAGCAGGTCCTCACCAGACACCAACTCGGCCTTGATCCTGGACTTCCGGCTTCCAGAATTATGAGAAGTAAATGTCTATGACTTATAACCTACCTAGTTTATGATGTATAGAAGCCTGAACAGACTAAAATGCCAAAACCCATCTCCCTGCCCCCCAACGGGAATTCTCAACTCTCTGTGAGTACTTACACACCATCCCAGGCCCTGTCTCTCTCAAGCCCTTGAAATGCTTCGTGGTCATTAATTCCTACAATCACCCGAGAGGAAGAGAGACGTTATGCGCTGTACTTCACAGGTGAAGGGACCAGAGACAGAACAGAGGCGCGGCCTGCCCAGGGCGAGGTGGAAACCAGTGGCCCAGTCAGGGTCAGAACCCAGAGTCCCAGGCTGGGGTCGTCTCCACCAGGCTGGGTAGGTCTAGAGTGACTCCTCGGCTTTTCCAAATCATCCCAACAGACACAAGTCACTCCGGTCTCCCCTTTGCCAACAATCCACTGAAGACCCCTAGACACACACACATACCCACTACAAGCCCTTCCCTCAGAAGAAGCCCTATTTAATTTAAACAGGGCCCATGTCCCATGCCAGAGAGAAAGCTCTTCAGCAGACGGGAATAACTGACTAGACACTCCCGAGCAAATCCACTCCAGAGACGCTGAGCCAGCCTTCAGGGAGCACGGCAAGTTCATAAAATACCTGCTAACCAGTAACTACAGTCCAGCTATTAAATGCTGTGGCTCACGGCGCCTCGGAATGGGCCTCACCAGTCTAGCTCACCTTTAATGGGCCAGCGGCTGTCAACGTGGCACCAGGGGCCCCACGGCGCAGCTAGGGTGATGTGTTTTAGTTAAACAGCTCTTTCGATTAGTTCCGGTGCTTGGAGCCCAGCAGGTCACCTCTCTCTAGGGGAAGCCGGCGAGGCCTGAGGACCATCAGCTCTGCAGAAACACCTGGTCTGTTCAGCGCGTCCCATCCTGCCTGAGATTCCCCCCAGCCAGGACTTGTCCAGGGAAGCCCCGGGCCGTGGCAAGGTGCTGGGCTCCCATTGCCGCAGGACTGATGGAGCTGCTTTGAAACTGCAGACTCTCTTCGCAGGAGGCTCTGAAGAGAAGCCTGGCTTTCCTCTGGCACCTGGTTCTGCGTTCCCTCTGGTCTTCTTTGACCTTCCCATTTTAGTCGTTGACATTTCTCTGCCATTCAAGCCATCCCCCCGCCTGGTCAACCAAGCCAGGCAGTCAGTCATCACCCACGAGCTGGGACTCTCTCCTGAGCCCAGACATCCCATCTGATGCCCTTTGGTGGCTCGTAGACCCCGCACACTCAGCACACCTAGAACCCCATCTCCGTCCCACGTGACCACAATGTTCTTTCTCCACCTACCCCAAAGGAGCAAGGCCCCTTCTCCATCCTGCAACTCAAGCCAGACACATGTCCACTTCCTGAATTTCTCTTCCTCAACCATCACATCCATTCACGTTGTAACAGTGAAGCAGTGAAAGAAAGGACCCGACTCCCTCCATCTCTGTTCGGGGAGCCTCTGCCCATCCTGCACGGGGCTTGGGATAATTTTAGAGCTCTGAGACCACACACAAAACCAGAGACCTTGTAGTTTTCAAAACTACCTCTGGGACAAAAGGGGAAGCGTGTCAAAAGGGACCGTGCTGTGTTGAAGACTCCCAGGAACGTCGAGACCCCACCAAGGACAAGAAGCATTCTCACTTCCCGGGACCCTCCCCAGGCCCAGATGTCTGCAGCTGTCAGTCACCTCGTGATGCCGGCCCCCTCCCTTCCCCCGCCCTGACCATAAAAAGAGCCTGAAATCTGCACCGACTAGGATGGTCCTTTGGGACGCTGGTCCACCATCTTGTCGATGGCTGACTCCCAAATAAGGTCACCTCCTCGCCCTAACTCCTTGTCTCTCAACAAGGAGTTGTGTGTTACAACACAGGTTTACTAATTCTACCTCCACACCTCTCCGTACCCACCCTCTTCCCCACCACTTTAGATGAAACGTCCCACCCGAGTCTGGGTCCCCATCACTCCCAAGGACAGCAGAGTCCCCTTCCTCCTCACTCCAATATGCACCCTCTAAAATGCCAGCAGGGTGATCGTCCTCAAACTGGGCAGTGGCCACAAACGTCCCCTCCTGGAACCAAACTCTGCCTCCCGTGGCTCCAGGGGGCCTTTCCCACCTGAGCTCCACACTCGCCAGCCTGCCTTCACCCCCAGCTCCTTTCCCGAGATGCTGGATACGCCAAGCATCCCAGATGCCGGGCAACCTTGAGAACACAGCGGGCGAACAGTGCCACCAGCGTGAGCTCATGCTACTCCCCAACCAGATGTCCCTCCTTCCCTCCTTCTCCATCCGTTAAGCCCTTTCAGAATACAGTTCTTGCAGCCTAACATACACCTGCTGCTTTCTGGAGAGTCCATCACTGCATAGTATCACCCGTATGAACCATCTGTCCCCAGGGCCGGCCACCACTACCAGCACCACACAGTCCTTGAAGACAGGATCACGGTTTCACGTATTCCTACCCAGCATTTAATACCAAGCCTAAAACCAATGGCGTCAAGAATTCTTTATTATTTTCTTTTTTATTTTAAAGATGTGGGGTACAAATTAGGGTATACAAATGGCCATTGTACAGGTAAAGTTCGGGCCTCCCTTTGGTCTCCACTTTACCTGGTGTGAGATCAGGTACCCTTGTTGATGAAGTGTGCCCCTACTACCCCTGCTCCACTGGCAGGGTCCTGCTACTGCCAATCCCTTTCTTATAGTCTTTTGATAATTGTTCAGGGTTCACTTATGAGTGAGAACATGTGGTACTCAGTTCTTTGTTTCTGTGATAGATCACTGAGTATTAAAGACTCAAAATCCATCCCAGTTGCTGCAAAGTTCACAAGCTTGTCCTTCTTTATGGCTGCGTAATATTCCATCATGCATATATACCACATTTATTTTTAATCCAGTCTACTTTTGATGGGCAGCACAGTTGGTTTCATGTTTTTGCTATTGCGAAGAGTGCTGCAATAAACATGCAGGCTCAGGTATCATTTTTGTCCAATGATCTGAGTTCCTCCGGGTATATTCCCAGAAGGGGGGTTGCCAGGTCAAAGGAATTCTTGGGAATGAACTGAATCCTGCCTGGCAGTGCTTACATATAATTATGCCTGGATGGAAAGAATCTGAGTAGACAGCGCAGCAGGAGGGGACTTCCAAAATGAGGACTGCGTTCTCATCTCGCTCCTGTCGGGCAGAGCTCCAGTACACAGGGGGCAGGGGAAGACAGCCAGCTCACGCTTCACAAGAACCCAAAATGCAGGTCACATCTAGCCCAACAGCCAGCAGCATTTCCCCAACACACCGTGGCAAACACTTGACTCTGGTGGAGATGGACACGGAAGAGCAACCGGGCATGAATCTGCAGTGACGGTCCTACTGTGCGCAAGGACACAACTCAAATGGGAAATGGTGTCTCCGCCCACACCGCTGTCCCTGACCCTCTGGGGAGTCCAGGAATGGGCACAAAACGGAGAGGAGAATAATATAAGATGGTGCATTTCTAGAAGGTTAGCTCTAGAAACGGCCTCCAGGGTCAGCCACTCCAGTGCCTTCCAGACCTCCCTCGGGGCCCCTGATTCTACGGTGGTGCCCAGAGGAAACCGAAGTGAAGCGTCGCCCCCACCCTGTCCCCAAATCCAGAGGGGCTCTGCGTAGAAAGGCTGTCCAGCTTGCCAGGTCAAAGGCTGTCCAGCCCTTCCCCTCCCAGGGTCTCGGGTCGCTTGTGAAGGAGGAGCAAGGGCCTTATTGATGTCACTCAACTGAGCACTTTGATCCAAGTCATAACTGGAAGCTAAACAGCTAAACGGCTTCCATGGGGGAAACGCTTGATAGTGAACATCTATCCTCATCCCCTCAGGTTACCAAGGAGCTCACAGGACGGCCAAGCCTGGGTTTTCCATGACGGAATACACGGCACAAGCACACAGTGATTGCCGTCAGGCTGGAAGAACTAAGGTCGTCCTGTGGGACCTTGCCAGATGCATGACACCTGGAGGTCTACCCTGGCCATCGGCCTCCTGGGTCCACACCAGGCACAACCTCACCTGGAGGTCTACACTGGCAGTCAACACCAGGCGTAACCACACCTGAATGTCTACACTGGCAGTCAGTCCCCCAGGTCTACACCAGACACAACCACACCTGGAGGTCTACACTGGCAGCCCCTCAGGTCAACAGCACTAGCCAGCATGCCTTCTTAGAAATGTCTCTGTTCTAAATCAATGCGATGGGGCAGGCCAGGGGGCGAAGGACTACGCATATATTTTAAAACTCCGCAGCCAGGCCCTCTCCTGCGAACTCCTTTCCCTTAGTCCATATCAATCTCCAGAACACACAGGGTGAGAGGGAGGGTGGTGAAAAGCTCCCCCCGTGGCCTGTGACGCGCCTCTGCCCTCTGAGAGGCAGAGGAGGCGCCCACACTTCCAGGCTGGCTGAGCTGCTCCAGGGATGGAAAGTGGGAGGCAGGAGTGGCAGAAAGCCAGTCCCGAGGTGACCTCTGCTCCCGGGTCAGCCCCAAAGATGCCCCGCTCTGCACTCCCGGAAGCTACGGCCCCCATGTTCACCTTGGTCCTGTTGTTGTTCTAAGCGCGATGTGAATGCTAGAAGTCGTGGTCCCCAGGGCGGAGGGATGTCTGAGCGTTCACCCTCTCACTTCACCCTCCTCGCTCCTCTTGCACTGACGGCTGAGGTGATGGCAGGAAAAGCAGCCTTGGGTCAGCCCCATGCCCTCCCCTGAGCAAACAGCTGCGTGAACCCAGGCGGGTCGTGACACCCTCCGAGCACTGTGTCCGCACCGGAAAATGGAGAGGACGCCTTTCAGGAGCACATAAGAAGGAAGGCACACTCGATGGAGGTAACACACAGCTCAGTGCCCGCAAGAATCAGTAACCAAGATGCAGGAGCACTGGTCTCACCTGGGGACAGGAGTCAGGGCCAGTAAGGAGTTGCAAGGAAGGCCCCAGTGGCCAGTACTGCTGCACACCTTCCCGCCCAGGGTGAATGACAGCTCCACAGGGTCTCGGACACACAGATCATGCTGAAAAAGTGATATGTGACCTAAGGCCATGGGAGTGGTCACATTCCAATGGTGTTGGGGGACCTTGAGAAGGACCACAGCTGGCCCTTGGGTGTTCAGCAAGTCCCCTTTACATGCCCAGGAAGAATGAGGAACCAGCAGGAGGCAGAAGGCTCGGAGTCCTGGCTCCGAATACGCCCAGGCCTCTTGTAGCCTACTTAAGTGTGCCAAGGCCACCCAACAACATAACCTATGAGAAGGCACCAGGGCCCAAGACCAAGACCGCAGCCCTCAAGTCAGGATTCCAACCCACCCCATCCTCTTCCTGCTCCCTGCTGTGTGGCCTAGGGCAAGTGGCTCCACTTTTCTGAGTCTTGTTCACTAGCTGGTCCGCAGGGATGATAGTGGGAGAGATGATAATAGCTGCAGGGGCCTGGCCCATAGTAGGGGACACAGGCAGGCCCCCCAGGACCCTGACGCCCTTTTCCATGACATGGAGACTCCATGTCACACGTGCTCACTGTTCAATGCTTTGCATTCACTCCTGAGCTGAGCTGTTTTCAGCCCTGCCCGGGCTGGTGCACCCTTAAGGATGAGATGGAGATGTCAAGCCCCGGAACCTGTCTGGAGCCGGAGCAGTTAGGATGGATGGATGGCACTGCCCCTCGCCCACTATGTTTGGGATGCCAGTGGGACAGGGCGGGGGTGTCCAGCCACCTCTAAGGACCTGGACTTGCTCATGAAAGGGAAACAAGGGAGTTATTTATGTCACTCAGGCTGAGCTACAGGCAGGGACCGTGCCTTTAATGAGAGGTTCTTTCCAAGAGGCTGGCAGAAGCAAGACACGAGGGCATCTCGTGGAGATCTCATCACCCAGGACCAGAGAGAGGGGAGACCTCTGTGAAGACGGGTTTCTGGGAAGAGCCAGATACAGAGAAAGCAGTCCAGGGGCTCGGCTCCCATCATCACAGTCACCACTGCCACCAACCAAAGTCACAGCCACGGCAACCACGGCCACCACCATGACCACACCACTACTACCACCACCGCTGGGCCCTCTCGAGGCGGACCTGTCCCCTAGCGCCAAGCAACACCAGCCTCATGGGGGACTAAGACACCCTCCAGAAACAGAAAGGAGAAATCAAGTCAAGAGGCTGCCCAGGCTGTGGAAAACCCAGCTCCCAGACCCAGCAGGGCTGGAAGGAGACAGGTGACCCATGCCCGCCCACCTCACCCCGTCACTGCCCAGAAGCCAGGGCGATGGCACTTCTGCCCTAGCAGCAGGCAGCCTCCCTTTCAGCTGAGGGCCTCATTCTGCCCCAGAAGTGTCGGCACCAGTATTCCTCGGCTGCACCATTCGCCCCACTGTGACTTCCTGCCGCCCCCCTGCCCCAAGACCAGGCTTTCCTGCCTGGGTCCCTTATGTGTCAGGAGGGAGGCAGGGGTGAGCAGAGACTCCTCCAAGCCCAAGGCCCAGTGCTGAGGTGAGGATGAGCAGCGGGACCCTCCAGATGTCCCATCACACCCAGGGATGGGAGCTGGAGGACCATGTCCCCATGGGAGCTGTAGGGAAAGGGAGAGCCCCAGAGAAGCTTGGGAGGCCAGGACCCATGCTGCGTGCAGAAGTGCAGGGGCCACGTGAGGCTTGGGCCTCCGTCACACAGCCTTAGGACTTCACGGGCAGTGAAGCGTCTCCCAAGGCAGCCTCTTCCCACAGCAGGGCACTGACTGGCCCAGGGCACCTGGGCTGTCGGGATGCTGGGCAGGAGCCCGGCTCTTCCCCAGTAGCTCTGTGATTGAGGTTGCCTTCCATGCCTCAGTTTACCCAGCTTTAAGGCAGGGGTGCCTATCCTGTAACCATGGGAGGGTTTGGGAGTCTGAGCTACTTGTGCAGTGAAAACGGCCCTTTGTCAACTGCATACAGGGCTCTGTGTTCACCGCTATGTGCTCACTTAATCTCCATGAAAATGTACAAAATGGGCCTGTCCCTCCCCCCCTTTTCCAGGCAAGATCCAGGCTCGGAGGTGCTCAGAGACCAGCACTGTGCCCCAGTGTTTGAGGCGAACCCCGCAACCTAGGCACACACTGCACCGCTGCTCCCATGATCTTGATCTCGGGGAATGCAGGCAGGGAGGCTGTGTGCACGGCCCCCCAACTCTGGAAACTGTTCTTCCTTCCCGGAGCATCAACGCTCTCCCACTGCACCTGAAACAAAGCTCAGGAGCCTCCCTTCCCCTGCTTCAAGGCAGGTCCTGGTCCTGCCCCCAAGTCCACTCCCCAGCCAGAGGCTCCAGTCGGAGAAGCGTGGGGCCCGGCCCAGATGCTACTGCACAAAGACACAGGCTGCACCCCAAGGAAGGACTGTAACTATCAGCAGACTCACTTCAGTCACAGAAGGCGCAGTGACTGTCCTGTCCCGCCTCCCAGCCCCACCCTCCCAAAGTGGCCTCCCTAGAGTCGAGGCAGGGACCCACCTTCCCAAACGGAGCTGCTCCACAGGCCCCAGCAGCCGGGGTGGCAACAGGCCCGAGGTGTTTAAGATGATGCTCGGTTACTTATAACGAGGTGGACACAAGGCGCAGGTCCATGGCCCGATGAACAGGCAATCAACTGCAGCAAGTCCACACTCGGGAGAAAAATTGCTAACAAAAAGGAAGGAAGCGCTGACACCGGCCATGCACGGGGGGACCACGGAAACACATGGCAAGTGGAAGGTGCCAGTCGCAAGAGGCCACATGTTGTGGGATTCCATTTACGTGAAATGACCAGAACAGGCAAGTGTGTGGAGACACAGAGATCTATGGTGGCCGGGAGCTGGGGGCTGGGGAGAGGGCGTGGTGGCAAATGCCCATGGGGACTGGGTTTCTTCTGGGAACAAAGATGTTCTAAACTTATAGGACATGATGGCTGTACAACCCAGAGGGTTCACTCAAGCCGCTGATCTTTACATTTTACATGGGTGGTTGGTGTGGCATTTGAATTACATCTCAATAAAGCTATTTTAAAAAATAAGCAACATAGCAAAACCCCACCTCTACCAAAAATATTTTTTTAATCAGTTGGGCGTAGTGATGCGCACCTGTGGTCCCGGCTACTTGGGAGGCTGAGGCAGGAGGCTCGTTGGAGCCCAGGAGGTCGAGGCTGCAGTGAGCCATGATCGTGCCACTGCCCTCCTGTCCAGGCGAGAAGCGAGACCTTGTCTCAAAAATAAATAAGAAGATGCCGTGATCGCTGCCTTTATCTCCTTTTCAGAGAGGCGAGAGAGAAGACCAATATCTCAGAAGCTGCATTACACACTGGCGTTGTTATTTACCACAGGCCGCGCTAGGCAGGTGACATGCCTGTGTTTATTAGAGTGCATTTGTCTATGGACAGGCTAGACAGCCAGAATCTGCCCCCTAATCACCGTATTTATCATTGATTGCATCCGCGGGATGGAGCAAGCATCCTGCACACATCCCTCATTTATAATCTACAGCCGCCCCACGAAAGACTCGCGTCCCCAACCTACGAAACAGAGTCCCTGAGAGGTGAAACGCGATGCCGTGACTGGGGAAGGCCTCAACACGGGTGTCAGTACAGGCACTGAGACCCCATTGCCTGGAAACAGCCGAGCACAGGTGCTGGTGCAGGCACTGAGACCTGGACAGTCTGTCTCCAGAGCCTTCCCACTTAACCCTGACCCCAGGAGTACTCACGCATGACAACCCGGGGTCGTACCCCGAGCCGCAGGGCACCAGCGTCCCCCGGAGACTCAATACCAGCCGTACTAAAAGCCGCACTCCCAGGAGAAAGATGTCTTTTTCCTCCCGAGAGGCCTTGGGCAACAAGGAGATGGATTTCCTCTTAAATGACTGTCCACTGTTGTGTGTGATGGCTCCTGGGCTTTATCTCATCCTGCTCAGTTCGCGTTACTGCTGTCATTTGTCTCTCCGTCCTGATGGGGTGATGGACCGTCCTGCTCAGTGAGAAGCGGGCATTGAGACGGGTGGAAGGAAAGGCTCCCGGGCAGCCTGGACGGAGGAGTGGGAGGATGGCTCAGTCAGCCGGGAGCAGAGCCACCACCTCCTCACCCCCTTGAGTCCCACGGAGCATTCTCCATGCAGCTAGGGGAAGACAGAGACCAAGCCAGAGGGCACCATGGGAGGGAAGTCCCAGGAAGCTGGGCACCCCACAGCAGAGCACACAGTGGAGCCCCTGGGCCAAGACCCTCTTCCTGGGTCCACAAGGGCTGAAGACCCCACCCACCCCAGCTCCTCCATCTTTCATTCCATCAGGACCTGGCACTCACTCATTCTCCCCAAAGGAGTTCACCAACAGAACCAGGACACCAATGTGAGTGTCAGAAAGAGAAACATGTTAGTTGCAGCATTCCTCTGGAAGAAACCTATACAGGGCCATCCCCCCCGGGCCCTGCCCAGGCTGTCACATCTTCAGGAACTGGAATGCTCAGAGACCCCCCGGGTGAGCCCCTGGCCCAAACACTGCTACATCCATCTGTCCATGTTATGCTGAACTCACGTGAGTCGCAGTGAAGTCCCAAGACCCTGGGACATAGCCACCTTCTATCAGCCTGAAAAACACTCCGCGTAGTTGATCTGTGTCAAAGTGGGGTGGCACAGCCGTGGGCCAGACAGACCCCAGCAAGGCAGGACCGCACCTCACACATTCCCATGAGCTCCTGCTTCCTGAAGCCTGGGTTTTCTTCCAGTCCGTCTGAACTCCAGTAGGTAGCACATCACCGAGGTGGTGGGACAATCCAAGATCCTTTGTTCAGTTGCAGAAAGGAAAACGTGGGTGTCTGAGTGAGCCGCTGTCTCAGGACACAGAGAGGCTGCCTCCCGGGGAGGGCTGTGCTCACAGGAGCGTCGGTGCCATCCCAGCCTCCTCGGACCTGAGGAAATGAAGACGGGCCCAGGGCCCACCAAGCACATGCCCGTCCTGCACTGGGTCCTCCCTGGACTTGGCCTTTTTGGCTACTTCTTGAAGAAAGTTCAGAAGATGACAGAGCTTCCCGAGGATACCAAGAGCCAGTGACTTTCAGGAGAGCAGGTAGCATCTGATGCTGAGAGCGGTCAAGTAGCGCCATCTCCCTCACTGCATCCATTCCTGCCCCTTTCCCTGCCCACCCAGGGGTCCCCACGGCCAGACCCAGAGTGACCAAGACTCTATGGGCAATGACACTAGTCCCTCCTGCCTGGCCCAACTCCCTGGTTCTCCTGGTCCCAGAAATCTGCCCCCGTCTCCAAGCTACTTCCAGCCTCCTTCTTGTCTGGTGGGGCCTCCCTTTCTCCCACCCCACCCTCCTCTCAACTGTCCCTTTCTGTCCCTTCAGACCCTGCACTACGTTTCTGGGCCCGGGGCAGGACTGGCTGCAGAACTCAGCCCTGCGCACGATGAAAACACAGGCTCCTGCATCAAACGTCATGAAGACTTTCAAGATGGCAGTAGCCAGACGAACCCGAGTGCAGGCCCCCGGGCAGCTGCACAGCTGCACACCCAGACCAGGCCAGGCCTGGAGAGGCTGATGCAGCCACCATCAGGATAGGAGGCTGCAGGGTGGGGACCACCCACCTGCCTCAAGACAGGAAGAGGAGCACGAAGAACCAGCAGAGAGGAACACTTCAAGAAGGAGGGGCTGCAGGTGTGGCCTTCAACCTGTGCTGTGGGGGAGGGAGGGGCGGAGAAGCTGGACCCCATTCCTGCTTCCGGGCCATTCCCTCCAGGGCTGCACTTCTCACACACACACACAGATACACACGTCAGTCTTTTTCTCTTGCCTTCTTTCTTCTTTGGCCCCTGTCTGTTTTCGATCACTCTCACCTCCCCGTCTCCTGGCCTCGCTGTATCCTCCTACTCCTCCTCCCCCTGCCTCTCCCTTCTTGGGCTTACAGTCCTGCAATCTGGACCTCCCAGAGCGGAAGGAGACCAAGAAAACATCAGTCCCTCTTGCAAGATCCCTCATCTCAGTGGACAGGGACAGAGTGACTTCCCTCGCAGGAGGGCTGTGCAGACTAGGAAACACGCAGAAATGTGGGGACAGGGTGGCATCGGCCAAAAGACTCTTTCCACGACCTCACATGGCCTCTACCCTGCACTGGGCTTGCCAGTTTCCTGCCCTGGGCCCATCCGAGCCCTGTGCTTGTGACACACAGGCTTCTGCCCTGAAACAGCTGGGGGCTGGGCACAGGGAAGATGCCCGTTAGGACAGCACCCGTTCAGGGGACACACCAGGTGCCACAGGGCACAGACAAGCTCTGCAGGAAGACCCCTCCCCGCTGCTGAGTGATGGCAGCCAGGGGCCCCCCAGGAACAGAGGGTGAGGGCTTCTGATCTGGACTCAAACAGCCCAGCCCTAACACCACCAGCTGTGTGATCCCGGGCAAGACCTGCTTTACTCTGTGCAAAGCGGGAATTTGAACAGGGCTCTCTCCGGGGGTTCTCAGGAGGTTCAGAGGACACAAATGACTCGGCCCGTGCCGCCCCGTGACACGCACTCAGAACGTGTCAGTTATCAATGTGGGTCTTAAATATGTGTTGCATGCCGACAACAGGAAGGCACTGTTCTAGGTGTGGGAGACACAGCAGCAAGAAAACAATGAAGGCTGTGCCCTCATAGAGCTTGAATTCCAGCAGAGGAGATGGACAGACCAGTAGATAAATTCTCTCTACTAGGAAGAAAAATAACATAAATTTGGTTATTCATGGTGGCTCACGCCTCTAATCCTAGCACTTTGGGAGGCTGAGGCAGGAGGAGTGCTTGAGTCCAGGAGTTCGAGACCAGCTCAGGCAACTTAACAAGACTTCGTCTTTACAAAAAAAAATTATTTTAATTAGCCGAGTGCAGTGGCACCTGTAGTCCCAGCTACTTGGGGGGCTGAGGTGGGAGGATCACTTGAGCCCAAGAGCTTGAGGCTACAGTGAGCTATACTCATGCCACTGCACTCCAGCCTGGGCAGCAGAGTGAGAGCCCAACCCTCCCCAAGAAAAGAAGCAGGAGGAGGAAGCAGCATCTGGGGGGTGCCACAGTGACATGCAGGTAGGCAGGTGGCTAACATGGCCGACGCAGAGGGGTCCATGTGGTGATGGCAGGGGGGTTCTGCTCCTCCCCTCGGCAAAGCCACCATTGTGTCTCCCCTGACCGTCCCCGTGTTTCTAATGGTGCCCCCTTAGTCTTCTGCCCCTGGAGGACAGTGATACTTTGACACGTGACTCCAGGTCAGACCCTAGCTCCCAACCCTCCAGTGGCCGTTGTCACCCTTGGAATGACACATGCAGTCCTCACCAGGGCCTCCAAGGCCGCACACACGGGCACCTCCCTGCCTCCCACCCAGGCCTCATCTCTTCCTGCTCTTCCCTGCACAACAGCCCCACTGGTCCCCAGATGGTCCTTGAACCCAGGGCACAGCCCAAGGGGGCCTCTGTAGCTGCCTGCCCTCCAGGGAGTCTCTGGTCTCTGATTGGACCCTTCCTTTTCTCTGCTGGGTTTCAACTGGCCCTGTGCATCTTTTGGGGTTGCTACTTCTCACATCTCTGGGTAGGCTGGGGATTTACTGAGCTGCGGGGCTGGGTGATCAGGGCTGGGTCACCTTACAGATCAGCTTGGGGTGAACTGGTTCAGGATGGCCTCGGCTGGGAAGACTAGGTCCTGCCACAGGTGAGTATATTGTTTCTAGATGGTGGCAGAGGTGAGACAGAGACCAAGATATAGACAGAGAGAGCAAGAGAGACAGAGAGGAAAGAGAGAGAAGAGAGAAAGAGAGACAGAGAAGAGAGAGAGAGAAAGAGTGAGAGATAGACCAAGAGGAGAGACGAAAGGAAAAACAGAGAGAGAGCAGAGAGATGGACAGAGAGGAAAGAGACAAAGTCAGAGGAAAGAGAAAAGGAAAGAAAGGGAGAGAAGGGAAGGGGGGAAGCGAGAATGTACACACAAACCCCCTTGACACTTGGAATTTTCTGCCATATTCTATCGGCCAGAGCAAATCACGAGCCCACCCAGACTCAAGAGGTGAGATGGACTTTCTTGACTCAAACGGTAAAGGGTCTACAGAGACAGCTGCAAGAGCTAGGGCCACGTGGTCACCCGTCTGTGGCAACAAGATCTAGGAGAAACTGTGTCACTGTCATGCATCTTTTCTAAGCAAATGTGTCTCTCTCACAGCTTGGAACCTCCACCCACCTAGAAGCTGCTCCTAAAAGGTTTGTTGATTGACCTGGAAACAATCCGATACAATCCCTGGCTCCCGGAGACCCGGCTGGAGTCGTGTTTCTTGGCTGATGTAGAGTGGGCGCCACAGTTGGACACAGCAGCGTCTCCCAGAACTAGAGAGAAGCGGCGGGCGGGGTCTGCTGGCCGGCACCCAGCCTGAGAGTGACAGCCTGTTTACACAGAGATTAGGGGCTGCCGCTCTTTCTGTGCTCATGGGATGATGCATTCTGCGCCAGCACTGCCGGGCTCCTCCAGTCCTTTCTCTGCCGAATTGATTACTGAATCACAGAGATTGCACTTGAATAACATGGCTTCGCTTCGAGGCAGACACAAGTTCAAAGACCAGAGTGAGAAGACCCTTCCCCCACGCTGGGCATTGTGAGGCCAGCGGGTTCTAAGACACGTTCACGAGCAAGGGAGAGCACCCTACACACCACCCGGCGGCCAGAGCCCCAGGAGAGCAGACACCGCATCTGGTTGTCAGCAGGGGGTTCCCAAGCCCAATGCCCAGTACGCGCTTCAGTAAACCCGTCTTGAATGAATGCATCAACCGAACTGTCCTGACTCGAGCAGACCAGACCCCCAAAGACCTGGATACCAGCATGCCCAAAAACGAGCAGGAAGAAATGGAGAAAAGGGGGTGTGTAGGGAGGGGGCCAGGACACGATGTTGCCCACAGACATTTAGAGCACTGTCCTCTCGGGTTTGTTCCACGGACTGAGCGCCCGGTGGGCGCCGTGCAGCACCTTCCTTTAACAAGCTGCAAGGTCCAGCCCACGGCTCTCACACTCTGCATGAGAAAGCGAAGACTTGGAGAAGTCCAGGGACTCACCCCCGGCCTCGGCTTGGGAAGAACTGGTTCAGGACAGCCTCAGCTGGGAAAACTAGGCCCTGCCACATGCAGTCTTGCATCCTGTTGCAGGCTGGCCTATACTTGTTTCTAGGTGGTGGCAGAGGTAAGAGAGAGACAGAGACATCGACAGAGAGAGAGAGAGCCAGCGAGCGAGACAGAGAGGAGAGAGAGAGAAGAGAGAAAGAGAGGCGATGCAGAGAGAGACAGAGAGACAGAGAGGAGAGAGAGAGAGTGAGAGAGAGACCAAGAGGATAGAGAGAAGGAGAAACAGAGACAGAGAGAGCAGAGAGATGGACAGAGAGGAAAGAGCTCCCACGTGACAGGCAGGGATGCCAATCCACGCTCCGGTCACAGCTCTGCCCCTCTGCTCACCTTTCTCCATCCTCCCAGAGCCCACCATCCTCTGGAGGGCTCCTTTCTGGGAGAAGTCCATCAGCCAGCAAACTGTGGCCAGGACAGGTCTCCACCCCTGCGAGGGGGGGGGGACACCCACATCTCTAGGGGGCAAGCCCTGTGTAAGGGCCACTGCAAACAGAACAGGACCCTGTGGGGTATGTGTCCATGTGACCCACATTTACATATGCACACAGAGTAGCCTCGAGAAACCCATCATCTAACTGAGAAAATCAGAAACTATGAGCAGTGCAATAATACTGTCTTGCTGATTTAGACAGTAAGGACCTAAGGCAGGGAATGATACAATTTGTCGTCTGAACTGGAACACGTTGAAGAATGAAGCAAGGCCCGGCTTCAGGACACAGGGGTACACTCACCCCCACCCAGATGATCCAGGACGTGGGGTCACCGTAGCCAGAGGGTCCCAGGCCCCAGCCGAGGTGATGCACACCCAGCTTTCAGGTGTCCTATATGAGTGCTAAATTTTGCACAGTGCCATGAATGATTACTGTTGCTGTTTGTAGCAGTATAGTGACACTCCTTATGATAACCACAACTTCTGCTTGTTGGACTCTGCAGAAAAAGTGCTACGTCCTTACAAATGTCCTCGCATTTGAGTCTCACCATGAGAGGAGGTGGGTATCGTAGACCCATTTTGCGGATGAGTAAAGCAGAGACAGTGATTAGGCTAAGTGACATGCCCAAGGTCACAAAAGTGAGTACTTAAAGGGTCTTGTCTTCATCATAAGCTGAAGGTCTTCCCGTGATCCTTTTCACCTACGTCCCGCAAGGAAGTTATGGAATCCAGTGCAATCCCCACCTTCTACTTCCCTCCACCAGCTCCAGACGCCCCCGGCAGTTCCGCTCTCTGCATGTTGACATCTGTCTCCCTCTTTAACTTCTGTTCTCCTCCTCCCTTCAATGATCTCAGGGCTTATTATCTCCTCCCTCTAAATATTTCTTCCCCATCTCCATTTCTGTACAAACCTCCAGAGAAGCTAGCCTCGTCTGAGAAGTCTAAGAGCTCCCTCATCGAGATACATAGAAGCCTCAGCTGTAACATAAAATCCCAACTAAGCCAGGCTCGGTGGCTCACGCCTGTAATCCCAGCACTTTGGGAGGTGGAGGCAAGAGGATTGCCTGAGCTGGTGGGTTCAAGACCAGACTGGGCAACATGGCAAGACCTTGTCTCTACAATAAATCATAAAATTAGCTGGGCGTGTTGGCACACACCTGTGGTTCCAGCTACTTGGGAGGCTGAAATGGAAGGATCACCTGAGCCCAGCAGGTTGAGGCTGCGGTGGCTGTGAGCATGCCACTGCATTCCAGCCTGAGCAACAGAGTGAGACTCTGACTCAAAAAAAAAAAAAAAAATTTCCTAACTAACAGTCTTATCATTCAATAACAACATCAAAAGCCCAATAGTACCCTTTCAGGATCCCTGGAAATCTTCATTTGCCTTCTTATCTATCTCGAATTAAGCCGACATTTCCCTGAGTACCAGCAAAGCGCACACACGTCTCACTTGATCCCCCACCTGTGGGCTTCACATCATAACCCTCAGGGTAGCCATGGCACGTCCCGCCCGCCACTGCACGCACAGCTTTCCGGGTACAATCTGGGCTGAAGGCTGTTGTGGGCTGACTGAACACCCGATAGGCATAGATCATGCCATGTGCAGGGACATGTGTGTGAGGTTACAAAGGGAGCAGGGGGGCCCAGGCCTGTGCGAGGAAAAGCCAGCACAGCCTGAGAGAGAGGCTGGGGCAACTTGGAAGAAAGAAGCTTGAGAGTGGAGGGCATGACCGAGTATCAGAGGTAAAAACACAGAGCAAACGTGGAGGGGCTGGGGTGGCCCTGAGGGAAGCCGGTTCCCGTGGTGGAGATAGTGCTGGCCCGGTCACAAGGAGGCTAGGGAAAAGCCCAGGGCTGGTGGGGTTCGTTGGTCGACAAGGATGACGGCTGAGTATGTCAGGAGGACGAGGTGGAAGTCAGGCTCATTAGGAACCGGAAACTGGAGCGGTCACCGTACTCCTGGATGACTTCCAGAGTCTCCGCAAGGCTCTGCCGGTGTTAACGAGGCCGGACAGCATTAGACCATCGAGGTTCACCTGGCCATCTTAATGGACTTTCCCTTATTAAGCCAGTCAGATTGATAAGAAAGCCCTATTATTGTTTTAAAGGCACCTCAAAAATTGCGTCTGGAGTCAAAGCCAACTCTGTGGCTTTAGGAGGAAGGATCCGAGTCTGAATTTCTTATCAAAGCAATCCTCGGCAGATAGGACCTGCTAGAGGTTTCTCTTCCCACCTCCTGGGCGCTGATCAAATCAGTCCCTTTGACCAGCATCTGGTTGGGGTGCACTGTCTCTGGGCAGGCCCAGGAATCAAGTCAGAACCGGGAGCTCTCAGGCCTGGAGCCGGCTGCCCACTCGGACAGAGCATGGCTGGACACATGGATAGGTGAGACCACAGGCTGGAAATCAGACCAGAGAACAGCACAGGCACGCCAGACCAAGGAGGAGGCAAGACACAGCCTGGGGGAACCTGGGCACCAGAGGCATGCAGAGCAGGGCACGAGGTCCAGAGCAGCACAGGGGCTACAGACTCAGGCACCTTTGTAGGACTCGGATGGGTCACACCTCAGGGCACTGCGGTTCCATGCCTTGGAGGGACAGCCAGGGAGCAACATGGGGGTGCTGGGATTGGGTTCTGAGTGGGAGGGGTGAGCCCAGGGGTGAGTCTCGGACTACTTTCAAGTCTAGAAAACATAAAGAAATGAGACGTGGAAATGCATGCCATGGCATCTGACACAGGTGACCACACCTATGGGACTCTAGCTTGTTTGGACCGAGTGCCACAGTTCCGGGTCCTCCTCAGCACGAAAGTCAGATGAACATGAAGACCCCCCCCCGTGCATCTGGGGGTAATGGCTTCCTGTCCAGGCTCCCAATGGCAAAGTGCTGGCATCAGACGAGAGCATCCCACAGGCATTCGTGGTCACAGAGGGTCCCACAGCACCCTATGGGCCCCCCATTCTGGGCAAGTGAGTTCCACATCACTCAGCCCCACAGCAGTTGCTTCCTCTGGTGGTCACCCCAAGACTCTGAGTCCTGCTGCTGCTCCCAGGGGAGTCTAGGGCTGGGCACTGAGGGCGCCAACCTGGCCTCCAGCGATCCTGGATTTAGCCGGTTCCGAGACCCTGTGCCCACACAGGTTGACTTAGGCTTGAGCCTGCAGGTGTCCAGACGTCCACTCACTCAGTCAGGGCAGTGGCACACATTCACAAAAACAGTGCACGTGTAAAACGCAGGGTTGACCCAAAAGAATCTTTAGTGAAACAGGACACAGAAATGCAGAATATGCAGGGACACATTAACTCAGGTGTGACTGGCCACCCGGAAAGTGGACTATGTCACCAGGTACCTTGGGTCAGTGGGGGAAAGCAAACAGAACACGCCGGGTGCAACACAGGACACAGGATTACATTTTAATTTCAGATAAACAGTGAGTGGCATCTTAAGATGTCCGAAGTATCACCAGGGTCATGCTTAAACTAAAATAAGTTACTCGCTCACTGTCTGGCTGAAACTCCAATATAACTGGGCATACTCCCTGTCCATGTTCTCAGTCTAGCATCCCTACCTGTACCCCATGTGCAGCTCTGGAAAAGTCAGCAAAGGCCAGCAGCAATGCACAGCAGTCAGAAGCATGTACTTGGAGAACAGTGTCTAGAAATCATGACTGCTGAGAGGAAGACCAAGAGGAAGAATCGCCTAAACTCAGAGATAATTTACTCCAGGAAACGCCCTTTCTAAGTGACTCAGAGGACAAGGCCTCTCTCCCCTGGCCTGTGATCTGAGCAAGTCACCTCATTTTTACACTCAAGAGTTAGTCTGAGGATGCCACTGGGACATCATCCTGTTCTGTGCAAACGAATGCTACAATTCTAGTTAGGGCTGGGTGAAGGGCGGGAAACGAATGTGCCTATGTCCTACACTCCAGGAAAGCAAAGCCAGGGCACTGGCTTCAGCTTGAAAGGTGCGGGTCTTGGTCCTCCGGGAGCGTGGCCATGTTCCAGATAGTGTCATGGGGTTGGAGCCAGAAACGGGCTCAGCAAAGACAGAGGCCAGTCGACACACTCAAGGATGCCACGTGGGCCTCAAGATGTGGGGATCCCTCCCCAACATTCTGAGGCTGATCCAAAGCCCAGCACAGCCCTACCTAGGACCCCATCCCCAGCACAGCCCTACCTAGGGCCATACCTGAGTCCACGTGGTTCGTGGCTGTAAAAAACTTTCTGAAAATGAAGCCCCACTGATCCCGGCGAAGATAATTTGTTTCAGACACGGTGGAGATCAGTTATCGCGAAAGATGGTGACACGGCGTCACGAAGGTCACGCCAACAGCTGGTAGAAGAGGCGACAATGATGGGGGCGAAGATTGAGTCTGTAATTACGGTTGTTTCTTCTCTACACACAGCAAGAGTGTTTTCCAAAGGAGATTACTTCAGCTGAAACTCAAAAAACTATCTGGGAACTACCAAAGTAGGAAAACCTGCCTTTCTTTTCCGACATGCGAGCAAGCAGAAAGGTAAGACCGAGGCCAAATTCACTCCGAGAAGTAATCCTGCAAGTATTTGGGGTTGGACCTGCCTGAAACCGTTTAATTTATCTCAGCAAAAACACATGTTTACATTTGCAGCAAAAAAACAGCTAAACATTCCAAAGTGCACAGGCTTATTTTGTTGGGAAAATTATACACATTTGTTTGATTAGCTTTGGTAAATAAAATAACCAAGTCATCACTCAAGACTCAGACGTGGCTGCAAAATTGATTCAACGAAATGTCAAAATAAATCACAGCTTAAAAATGCATGGTATGTAACTTCTAAAAATGAAAACCACATCTATCTCTGTCAGAGCTGTGAAGACTATGCATTAAAATTATATCAAAGACGAATGCATTTTTGAAGGGAAAATATTGATTTAATCGACTCCTCCTGACTAGTGATTCAAATCATGATTTGAACCAATGTGACTTTAATGGAGCCCACCCTACCCGACGGTCATTTTATACGTGCCTTCGACGTCCGAGACGCTCTTTTCAGTGGCCTGTTTGTCTTCCTCATTATGGCATGCTCAGGCTGACATGCCGAGCATTGTGTTCTCTGTGTCACAACAACAAGGCAGGGAGCAGAGGCTTGACAAACTTCAACCAGCTACAGATAATCCCCAGCCAGGTCAACCAAGCACCAGCCCTCATTAACAAGGGACGGACCAACCACCTCAAGGAATGCGTCCCAGCTCATGGGTAATGTGCAGAGGGACCCTGGGCACAGGCAGCAGGCAGGGATCCAGGTGGCCTCGGGATTCAGGGAGCAGGGGACGGGCCGGGCCTCGGACGGCAGCTCAGGTGTGACACTCCAGGCTCTTGCAGAATTCTGGGATGGAGGAGGTCGGGCACCAGGTTGCCTCCGTCACCGGGGCTGTGACAGTCAGCAGGTCTCAGTCAGAGAACGAGTCAAAAGTCAGTGACTGGGACGAGGTAGGGCTCGAAGGAAACCGGTTTCTAGAACCAAAGGATCGGTGCAGCCCTGGGAGGAGGCAAACCGGGAGCTAAAAAGATAAATGAGGTGATTGGGGACACAGGATCAGGCAGGGGTTGGTCAGGGGAGTCCACTGTCACCTCCTGCCTCACTTCCTGAGGCTGTCATCGACCTCGTAAAGATGCTTAAAGCGTGTGGCATAAATGTCGTCACGTGGGAAGTGTTCAATATTAGTTATTACTGATGATGAAGATGAAAAAAGAATCAATAATGATAATCATGTTCCCTGCTAGGGTATCCAACTCTCCAGTCTGCCCAGGACCATGGGGCTTCCCAGGACATGGACCATTCAGTGCGAACACTAGCAGAACCAGGCAAGCAGGGATGGTTGACTGTTCTGTCCCTGCGGTGTGCCCAGCCTGACAACAAGGCGGGGGTTGGGTCAGAACCTGCCTTAGGCTGTGGGGACAGGGGTGCCGTGGGGGCGGGGAGCCAGACACTCATCCTGAAACAGAGCTGAATTCCCTGTGTGAGGACCTTGGTTTGTTTTCCTTCAAGGCACCTGGGGAGAGGCGTGTGTTCAATCAATGACCGTTAACGAGCTGCTGGTCTAATCATTCCCTCCTGTCGTTGGTTCCAGTTAACGAGAAAACAGATTGGGGAAGGGAGAAGGAGGATGGGGAGGAAGCCGGTCTGGTCACACCTGGGATCACCGAGTTTTGGCTGACCTTGGGCTCCCACCCCTCACCCAGCTAAACCTCCGGCCGTGCAAGGCTCACTGCGCGAGCCTGGGTGAGTGGGAACCCCGTCCACGTGGGTAGTCTCTGAGTTAGCTGAGAGGTGACCCGGGGTGGGCTCTGCTGCCTGTTTGGACGCGTCTCTGTGGAAAGGCCCAGGCGCCTGGCTTGGAGTCACCACCCCGGAGCCACGGTCCAGCAGGGCAAGCAATGTGGCCCCACACCCGGCAGCCTGAGGTCCATCCTTTCACACACGTGACCTGAGGACAAGGCCACCACACAGCCTGACACCAACCCTTGCTCGTGCTGCCAAATCCTACCCCAGGGCAAGCTAGGAGGACCCGGATGGACCTGGGTGGAAGGCTGGAGGTGGGGGAAACTGCCAGAACCCACAGTCCCTCGGAGCCCAGGGGGAGGATCTAAGAGCATGGTTTTTCTGGGCTGCTTGTGTATTCCACAGCAGGGGAGAAAGCAGACGGGGTTCCAAGTCAGAACCTGGGTGTTTATTTCAGTGCAAACCCTCCACAAACGCAGCCTCGGCTGGCCCCTACAAGTGAGTGTGGGGACCAGCCACAGCAGGGGCGCCTTCTTCAGATTCTGTCCTCGTTCTGTCCTCAACACAAACATTATCCTCCATTCTACCCATGAGGAAACAGCCCCAGAGAGGCAGAAACTGAGGCTGAGAGAGGTAAGCTGTTCAAGATGACATAGCTGCTTAAGGGTTCAGCCTGTCAGCTGAATTTGAAACAGGGGATATCGGAGCCTTAAAGATATGGGTTGGGACATGGACAGGCACTGGACGGCTGACAGCTGCCTCAAGACACAGGGAGCCACAGGGCCCGGGACGAAGGCTTCTCTGGGCCAGCCGGCCAGCGGGGCATTCAGTACCAGGGCGGGGTATCCAGCTGCCCGGCACGTATAAAGGGCCTCAGCGCCCTGTCCTGCTGTTCAGCTTGCCTGGGCCATGGCACAGCCACGTTCTTGGAAACCCCACCACATTGGGGCCGGGATGCGAGGTGAAGCTTGGGTGTGAACGGCCCACGGGAGACTGGAATAACGGCTCTGTTCTTGGTAGCCAACAGCCTCACACAAGTTCCTGAGCCCCCATGCCTCCTGGTTCTTGCCTCGCTGGCGTGAGTACTGAGGTAATAAGTGTGACACCCCCTGCCCTGTGGGGGACATGGCACAGGGCTTTCTACATGGGGAGCATGAGTCAAGCCACATTAGTGACCTGCCAGGGAGCCAGCCCGCAAGGCAGAGCTGTTGACTCCCCTTTGGGGGTGTTCCCCTACCCACACTACTCTGTGGAGCTAGGGCTCTGACTCAAAGTCTCTGTTCCTCCCTCCTCCATCTTCCAGGCATCCGGAAAGGTGGGATGGAATCTCCTGGTATGTTTACCACCAGGGACACCGGGACACCCCAGGCCATCAGGTCATGGAGTGGTGCCTCCAGAGATGGGGAGGAGTGGAGCTGCAGCGTGACCTTCTGGCCCTCAAAAAGAGGTTCCCGAGAATGGCCAAGAAGAGTTCAGCTGGGCATCAAGAGACGACGAGGCCCACGGGGCGAAAGTCCACGGGGCGGGCTGGAGAGTTGGCATCTGCTGGTCCTCGGTGGACACCCATGTGCTCGATGCCACAGGACCCAGGAAACCCAAGCCCCACACAGGCTTCTACCACCTCTGTCATGGAATGACGACTTTCCCCTCTCTGATTTGTTCCTCTTCGCTCAGCTGTAAGCATCCTCCAGGAGACCACCTGGGCACCTGCCTCAGAGCCTTCCTCAGGGTGGTTCCTTCCACCTGGAACATTGGAAGCTGATCTGTTTCAGGCCAGTATCCTACATGAATTAATACAGAAACAGAGAGCCAAATGTCGCAGGTCCTCACGTAGAAGTGGGAGTTAGACACTGAGCAAACACGGGCGGGGGGGATGGAACATCAGACAGTGGGAAACCCCATGAGGCTTGAAAAATGACCCACTGGGCCCCATGCTTGCTTGCTGGGTGGCGGAAGCCCATAGAAGACCAAACTTCACCATCACACAACACACCCACGTGACTAACCTGTAGGCGTGCTCCCTGAATCTAAGATTCCAACGTAAGTTAAAAGGTCATGCCATGTCCTTCCGGGGCACTGATGGGGCTCCTAGGGTCATCTGTGCTTTCTTGACATTATTCTCACGGAAATGCTCGGTTCTTTCCCACAGGTGACACCTGCTCCACCCCTGTCACCCCACACCCCCCGCCATTCCCCTACCCTGGCCATCAGGCTTTCTGGATCCCTGGGCTAACCCTTGGTTTTCAGGCTTTTCAGCCTGCTGCCACGCTCTTAGAAGTCACTGCCTCTCACCACACAAGTCAGCACAGCCTGGCCCAGCCGTGGGATCACCCTGCCCAGCAGAAGCCGCAGTGCCTCAGCGCTCCAGAGGCCCCTGACCTCCCCCTCCCCTCTAGGCCCTGCAATGCTGATGAGTGTGACCCTGAGGAAGTCCCTTTGTCCCTCTGGAACTAGACTTTTGAAGCCATAAAAGAGAGCTTAGATGGATTATGTTAGCAGTTTTTCAACCTTTGAATATGAAGAAAACCCATAAAAGAGTGTATTTCACATACATTAATTAACTGAGAAAAGGTATGAGGATAAAAGGCTCCGTGAACTTGGCAGTACCTTCCAATGAATCTGTACTTTATTTATTATGGCCCCACCATTTGCAAAGTAGCACACACCTGAGTGAGACGGATGGTGTGGCTCTCCCTACAGCAAAGCAGGGCCAGGGCACTGTGGACTCTTGGACATGGGTAATAATTCCACAGTCCCCCGTGGGCTCACAGCCAGCAGGCAGGCCAACAGGGAACCAGGCAACCTCCAAGGGCCTTTCAAGGTCATGAATTCAACAAAGATTTACCAGGCACCTGCTAAGACGGATACATTCTAGTTAGGGAGACGGATAAAATCCAAGAGAACAGATTTAAAAGTGACCAATTATGGCAACTGCCAAAAAGACTAACATTAAAATGAGACAGCCCAGGGAGTTGTGGCCTCCTTTGGCCAGAATGGCCAAGGAGGGCTTCTCTGGGGTAGTGACATTTGACCACGTGACTCAGAAGCTGACAAGGCTCCCACCATGGGAGGGGTAGGAGGTGGGGAGAAGGAGGCAAGGGTGTTCCAGGTGGAAGGAACCACCCTCAGGAAGGCTCTGAGGCAGGTGCCCAGGTGGTCTCCTGGAGGACGCTTACAGCTGAGCGAAGAGGAACAAATCAGAGAGGGGAAAGTCGTCATTCCATGTGTCGTGTTTGAAGAGTATGCCTGGCATCAGGAGGAAATGTTAGGATGGCTGACTGTAAGAGGGGGTGGAAGTTCAGAGATAACCGTGCTGGAGATACCCACGTAGGAGTCAAACATAGAGAAGATATTCCAAACCCTGTAAAAAGCGGGGAATCGGGAGGGGAGGGGAGGAGAGGACCTCTAGACCAAGTGCTTAGAAACAGCTGAGGGAGGCACTGCATGGTGGCTCATGCCTCTAATCCTGGCACTTTGGGAGCCCGAGGCATAGGCCAGCTTGGACGCCGTAGTGAGATCCTGTCTCGAAAAGAAAGAAAGAGGGAGGAAGGGAGGGAGAGAGAGGGAGGGAGGGAAGGAAGGAAGGAAGGAAGGAAAGGAGGGAGGGAGGAAGGAGAACTAAATCAGGAACGAGACTGGAAGGAATAGCCAGGCAGAACTGGTCCAGACCCGGCAAAGTCACACAACCCACAAGAGAAAGACATTCAAGGAGGAGGGAGTGGCCGACGTGTGGCCTGCAACTGAGATGGGAAATGTGAGACGAGGGTGGAAACACAGAGGATGCAGCAGACCGAATGTCTGTGTCCCCACCCAATCCATGTCTTGAACCCTAACCCCACAAGATGGCGTTTGAAGGCATGACCTCTGGAAGGTGAGGAGGTAGGCCACGGATGGAGCATTTATGAATGGATTGGTGCTCTTGTAAAAGAGGCCCCCAAGAGCTCCCTCACCCCTTGGCCACCTGAGGACGCAGCGAGAAGACATCTATGAACCAGGGAGTAGACACCCACCAGATGCTGGACTGCGGGCACTTGGCCAGGCCTTCCCAGCCTTCAGAACTGAGAAGTACATCTCCGTCATTTCTAAGCTGCCCACTCCACGGTATTCGGTTTCAGCGGCCTAGACTAAGACAGAAAAAAGTGGGGTCTACGTGTAGTGATCAGACAGACGCCAGGGGAGTGGGATGAAGACTGGGAGGTAAGGAACTGGGGCATCATGTGTTGACAGCCCCTCTAGAAAGATGACTTTCAAGAGAAGCAGTAAAAACGGGCAGACGTTGGAAGAGGATGGTAGCCTGTGATATATCAAGTGTCACTGTCTTTCTGTGGGGGAGAGTGTCTTTCTCCCTCTCTCTCCATGGGGCAAGTATCTTTCTCTCTCTCTCTCTCTCTGTTGGGGGATGTTTTGCTCCCCCACTCTCCATGGGAGGAGTGTCTTTCCCATTCCACTGGGGTTGGGGTTGGGCTTGGCCAGCAGGATGTGTAGACATGCCCCAAACAGGAATTTGAGAGGCGCCTGCCTGACTGGGCTTGCCCTCGCGTGGTTCTTTCTCCACGAAAAAACACCCTGGGCAGCTCTAGATGAAGTCTAGCAATACGCAGCACGGGCTCAGAACACAACCCACAGCTTGGAGTCCAGCGTCGACCCCTGGAGCCCAAGCCACACCACAAGCTTGTGAGCAAAGCACAAATTTGTTTGTTTGACGCCACCAGGATGCTGTTGTTATTTGTCATGCAGCATTACCACAGGTATAGCTGACTGACACAAGGGGGAACATGCAGTCAGACAGGGGCAGGACAGGGGACATGAGAGCATGTGTGTATACGCATGAGACCGAAAGAGGATTTTGAGACCTGAGAGAGGCAAGGCGGCTTTGGAAGACAAACATATGATGGGAGGAAGGGGCAGGCTCCCAAGGACAGGGAGAGGGCTGGCTTAGGTGAGGGGATGAGGCATCCTCCATCACAACAAGAGGGAAAAGGTGGGTGTGGGTGCCAAAGGGTTTAAAGGTTTAGTAGAGGAAAGATGAGCAGCTTCACCCAGACAGACGTGAACAACAGAGCGAGATCATCATTGACGGAGAGCATCTTTGGGAGCGTGGAGAGGTGTCTCCTGGCCTGCCGTTTGTCCTTATGATTTTCCTCTGCTGATCTAAACCCTCACCCCACCTTCTCCCGAAAGCCTCTGCCAAGTATCCAAGCCCAGCACAACCCTCCCTCTCCCGTGGCATCTGTCAACTCGCCTTCAGCCCAAGGCGTGATTAGCCCGTCTCGCCGTTTGATGCGGGACTCAAGCGTCCTCATGTACGGGTCATGTCATTTGCTTCTTTTGAGTCCCCACAGCTCCAGGGATGTGGCGATGGTGGGAGGCTTAATAATTACTTGCTAACTGGCTCAAGGAGGAAGTATTTGCCTGTCACCGTTCCCTCTGATTGAAGAGTAGACTTGGGCCAGAACAAATCAGGCAAGACCAGCTGTTACGCGTTAGCCACCAGAACTATTGTTTCCAGAGACAGATCCGTTTTCTGGTCTGGGGTTATTTTCTCTTTTTTTCTCATTTCTTATGCCAACTTCCCTGAAGCCTGATCCGTGTTCTTTTCTTGGCTGCTTCAAGAATTCTTTCATCAATCCAGTCTTGGACACACTGACATCTTCCCCGGGAAAGCAGAAGGGTTATTTTCCAGATGTTCTTTAACGCCACAGCTTTGCGGGCTTTCTGTTCTATTTTTAATAAAATGCAAAGCACCCGATCTGACAGGTGATGCCAGCACACCTGTATTTCTTTTTCTTTTTGAGTTGGAGTCTCACTCCATCGCCCAGGCTGGAGAGCAGTGGCACACTCATGGTTACCCCAGCATTAACTTGCTGAGCTCCGGTGATCCTTCCACCTCAGTCTTCCAAGTAGCCAGAACTATAGGTACACGCTACCACACCCGGCTAATTTTTGATTTTTTGTAGAGATGAGGTCTCCCCAAGTTGTCCAGGCTGGTCTCGAACCTGCAAGCTCAGACAATCCTCTTGCTTCAGTCTCCCAAAGTGCTGGGATTATAGGCTTGAGCCACCGCGACCCGTCTGCGCCTGTAGTTCATGCAAAGGGTCCCAGAAATACCAAGCAGCTGGCGTGCTCTCTCCATCCCAACTATGCTGGTCTCGTTTATGGCTGAAAGAGAGCAGAGGGCGTTTGCTCTTGAAGGTCTTCCCAGCCTGAGCCAGGCTGGCTAGGTGGACCTTGGAGTCTCAGTCTCACAGTCTCACAAGGTTCTGTGCCTTCAGCTTCAATACCTACCGAAGTTACATGTGGAGGAAACAGAACTGGTCCAGAGAACATGGTTGCTTGGCAACAGGACTGCCATGGGCAACTTTGTAAGGCAGGTGAAGATGCCCACTCCTCTATTCCCTCGAGGACTCCCATATAACCCCCCCCAAGTTCCCACAGTTCCAGATACCAGAATTATCAACCCAACCCACCCCTACTTCTCTGATGGAGCAAAATGTTCCCCCAGAAGGCACCCAGATCATGGCTAGACTGGGTGAGGGTCCCCTCTTCTGAACTCCAGGGAGCACCTTGTTCTTACCCTTTAGCCAAGTACTGACCATGACATTGGGTCCTCCCCGAACTCAGAGCTCCCTGAGACTATATCTTAGTTACACACATTTCCTTCTCCGCAGGTCGCCAGGCACAGGTGGATGGCCAAAGACGGCTTGTTCGACCCTCACAGCACAGGTAGGCAGTGCATCCAACCCACCTGGAGAGAGTTCAGCTCGGCTAGAACTTCCTGAGGCCGTCCCTTCATCTTTAAGGGACTCTCCTCTCATCTGTGATGGGAACATTAAAATATCCACCTTACAGGGCTGGGAGGACAGAGGTAAATAAAGCACTCTGTATCAACTACCCGGAGTTTCACAAAGGGAAGTCAATTTTAGAGGCTGTGTTCCCACTCCCCCAAACAGTTTCACTTTTAAACAGACCCTGTGACCTCTCCCCTCCCTCTTTTGTGAAGGGCAGTGTTTCCTCCACCCGCAGTGAAGGTGCTTCAGGAACGGGTGAAAGGAACTGTGTTTGCATTGATGGGAGGAGGCGACCCCGGCCCTCCTTACAGAATAGAGACTGGGAGTCAACAAATGATGGCCCATGGCCCAAATCCCACCTGCCGCTAATTTTTGCAGGACAGGTGAGCAGGAATAGTTTTTACACTTTTTAATGGTGGAAAAAAGTCCAAAGAAGAATATTTTGTGACACATAAAAATTGTATGAGGTTTAAACTACGGCATCCATAAATACAGATTTATTGGAATATAGCCATGCTCACTTGTTTACAGGTTGCCAGTGGATGCTTTTCGTGACCCCAGGAGAGCTAAGTAGTTGTGACAGAGACCATCTGGCCTGCAGAGCCAAAAATATTGACTGATGAGTTTTTTTTTGGAGGGGGGGTTTGAGTCGGAGTCTCACTCTGTCACATAGACCGGAGTGCAGAGGCCACTCCCGGCCACCGCAGCCTCGACCTGCTGGGTTCTGGCGATCCTTCCACCTCAGCCTTCCAAGTAGCTGGAACTATAGGTGCGCGCTACCACACCCAGCTGGTTTTTGATTTATTGTAGAGATGAGGGCTCACCAAGTTGCCCAGGCGGGTCTCGAACCCGCGGGCTCAGGCAATCCACTCACCTCAGCCTCCCAAAGTGCGGGATTACAGGCTGAGCCACCGAGCCAGGCGACTGATGAGTTCTTTAACAAAAAGGATTGCCAGCCCCGACATCGTCCACCTCTGTTCTTGCTCCAGGGCCTGGAAAAGGATCCAGAATGAGTCAGGGTTTGACTCAGGGACACCCAGTTTAGCCCATTCAGGCTGCTACAACAAAATACCATACCTGAAGTGGCTCATACACAACAGAAATGTAGTTCTCACAGTTCTGAAAGCCAGGAAATCCAAGATCAAAGCTGCAGCAGATTCAGCATTCACTAGAGGGCCACTCTCTGGCCCATGGATGCCCACCTTCGCTGGAACCTTACAGGGTGGATGAGGGAGCACCCTGGGGTCTGAGTTACTACAAAGTTGTCTCCTTTTGCAGAAGCTGGTTTCAGTTGCATCCTCTTCCTTGATGGCTCAAAGAACTTGACGTAGCATCTTTCTGGGGGAAGGAGACTCCAATCTTGACAGCCTGACCAGTGTCCTCTGTCTCTCCCACCCTGGGATCTAAGACCCTATTAGCTACCTAGAGGGGAGGCTCCACCCCTCGGGCAGCAGCACCCAGGAAGTCGGGGCATGCACCCCTGTGCACAGACCACAGGCATGGTACGTCAGCATGCACGTGGCCTGTGGCATCTCTCCTCTTTAGGACGGGATAATGCAAATCTATCATGCCACACTGGCTGGGAAGAATAATGAATAGCACCATTAACAAATGACAAGTGCTACATTTCTTATTATGATTTATCATGGATACATCACTATTGCTGTAGCATCCAGCAGGTGTTGAAGACGCAAATGGACCGAAGATACTCTTGTAGACATGTGGCCTCCTACAAAGAAAAGCATTCGTGCACATGGGACAGTAGAGCTGCCGGGTCCTTCCAAGTAAGTCCTTGGCAGAACGATCCTGAGCCAGACCTGTGACCCCCCCCACCGTCATGCCAGTTGGTGGAAAGCCATTGAATCCGGGTTATTCACAACCGCTTTGGTGCAGTGAGATCTACCCTAGCTGCCAGCTTTGACCTGGCCCTACTGGGGGGCCACAGTTGTTTCTGTGATCAGAGGACCACAGACACCAGACACAGGTTATGCATGACCAGAGGCTCTCGATCACTCCCTGCTCCAGCAACAGGTTGGCTATGGGCCTCTCCTGATCGACAGGCTGGACTTCCCACCTGCCAGGTGTCTCTCAGCTTCTCTCGGCCCTCCCCATCCTGCATGTGGAGAATGGAGGGACATCGTTAGGTAACGTCTCCAAGGAGCCATAGGCTGGTCTTGAGATCAGAAGGCAGAGGCTGTTTCTGGTCCAGCAATCACGCCCGCCCATACAGAGACTCACTGCAGGGGATGCCACATGAGAGGCAGGAACAGAGTGGAAGAAGCTGTGCTCTGGCCCTACCACTGCCCAGTAATGTTGGGACTCGTGCAGGGTCCCACATACCCACAGTGATTCCTGTATCCACTGAGCAGATTCGATCAGGGTCCAGGGCGGAGCCACATGGCAGGGGCATCAAGATCAAACTCAGAAAGAGGCTGGGAGTGAATGCCAAAAAAAAACACAGGACAGTGTCAAGTCTGGGTGGAATTGATGAACACATTCCAGCTGTGTCACTAGGTAAAGAAGGACCACAAATGGAGGCCAGTCGTGGAAGTGACAAGGGGAGTGGAAAAGTCAGAAAGGTGGCCGGAACCCATAGGCGAAGTGATTGTGGCAGAGATTTGCTGTAGGAGAGCTTGCCATCACTAATGCAAATGCCACATGGGGGGACAAGCAGGGTGCCCAGTTCTCCGAGCCTAAGAACTTCAACCTTGCTCTAGCTGTGCTGCCCAAAGTGTTTGGCCCTGGCAAGGAACGGCGGCCAGCCAAGCGGTGGATCAGCATGGGTCTGCGTAAAGCCACTCCCTCCCTACCCGGCGTGAAGAGGACAGAGGAAATCACCCCAAGAGCGGCAGATCTCAAGAGCAGCACCCGCCAGCCTCCACATCCATTTATATAAAGTGAGCTCTGCCTTGTCATCCTGCTTTCTGCTTCCCCCTAAGATGTTCTTGGGCCCTAAGAAAGTCTCCTGCCTACTCATCAGGACAAGTCATGTTTACACCAGGTCACCGAAAAAGAAATTGTGAAACTCTTGACCCTCTCTGGGGGGAGGACAGACTAGCTAGAAAGAGAGGAAAGTGTCTTTCCCCAGCAGGCTGTTTAATTTGCTTAACTTCCCTGGTGTCTCCGGGAACAGCTACTGGATACACTGTTTTCAGCACATCAAATCCTTTCCCTGGGAAAAGGTCCCAAAGCAGCTATGAGACTTACAAGGTAAGAAGGTTTCTTTACCTTTCTCCACCTAGATTTCTCATCTATAAAATGTGGGAAATGGTACGCGTGTTAGTTTTCTGTCACTGCTGTAACAAACGTAGTCACTTAAAACAAATGTATTATCTGATAGTGGGTTAGAAGTCCAATGTGGGTCTCACTGAGCTAAAATCAAGGTGTCAAAAGGGACGTGTTCCTTCCAGAGGCTCTGCTTCCTGCCCTTTCCCAGCTCCTTGAAGGTCACCCACATCCCTTGGCTTACGGTCTTCTTCCTTCATCTGGATCCTCAAAGCCAGCAACCATAGGTCTAGTCCTTCTAGAATGGAGTCACTCTGGCCCCGTCTTCTGTCTCCTTTCTCTGCTTTCAAGGACTCTTGTGATTACACTGGAATCACCTGTGGAAGCCAGGATACTTCCTTACTTTAAGGTCAGCTGATGAGCAACTTGGTTCCATCTACAAGCTAACTCTCATGCTGCCATGAAGTCTAATTAACATATTTACAGTTCCTGGGAATTAGGACATGGATGTCTTTGGTGAGAATTTCTGCCTGTTGCAGTGTCTGTCCCTGAGTGGTTAGGAACAGCTTCCTCTAGCAGCTAAGCACATAGCACTGGCTAAGTCTCCTGTCACTTCAGTTTCCTCCTCTAACATCGAGGGCTCTAGTCTCAGAAGATCTTTAAGACACACAACTTCATAAAGGCTAAAGCAGGGTCATTAAAAGATCAGCTTCTGTCTCATGCAGTGCCAGCTTCAAAGCACTTGTCCATGCTTCAGCTCTTCGGAAACACGTGGGAAGATGCTGCCAGGATCTTCACTGTGTAGGAGTGTCACCTGACCACGAGACGTTAGATGATTTGCCCAAGATTGCGCAATTAAAGCATGGCAGTCCTGGTTTCAAATTAGAGTTCTCTGATAAAACATGCCCTATGGGGAAACCTTTTCTGGATGCCATAAAAATGGAGGGCCCATCTGAGCCTGGGGGTTCAAGACCAGCCTAGGCAACTTGGTGAGACCTCATCTCTACAATAAATCAAAAAAGCTAACTGGGCGTGGTGGTATGCATCTGTAGTTCCAACTACTCGGGAGGCTGAGGTGGAAGGATTGCTGCAGCCCAGCAGGTCGAGGCTGCGGTGGCTATGAGCATGTCACTGCACTCCAACCTGGGCGACACAGTGAGACTCTGACTCAAAAAAAAAAATAGGAGAGCCCACAGGGAAGATGGTAAGCAACACCATCACCTCTACCACCACCACCACCACCACCACCACCACCATCATTATCACCACGACCACACCACCACTCAGCCAAATCCTGGCGTGAGCTAAGTGAAGAGCCACAGCAGTGGCAGACGCTGTCTGGAAGCTAACCCAGGGCCAGGGTGCTCCACTTTGGGTTCCTGCCCTGTGTTTGGCTGGGTCCTATTGAAAGTGTCCACCTACAATGATACCTCCCCCTCCTTGTTGAGAGACTGCACGCCATGAGCATGCCTGGTTCTAAGTTGAGAAGCAACAGCCAGAAGCCTCTGGCTAGGAAGCGGGAGACTCTCCCCCACCTTGCACAGGGCTGGGTAGGTTCCAGGCTTCTGTCTGCATGAGACAGGGTGACTAGACACAGCTATGGAAGCTTTCTCATCCTCCAGAGTCAGTTCAATAGTAGGAAAATACAGTGAAGACACTTCCCAGCAAGTAAGGAAGGAAATCAGAGCTGAAGAAGCCACCAAGAGCCTGTGAGGTGCGGGGACATCTGTCCTCTTGGCCCTAGCACCCATCACCACATCCATCTTCCGGGGAGCAATCCTTCTCCCACTCTCAGCCCATGTGCTCACTCCACCCTCCACCCTCCACTCCAAGGGCAGAGATTCACCCTCCCACAGGTATTGACTGAGCACCTCGTATGTGCTCTAGTCACAGGCGATACCCAGACAGCCAGACATGGCCCCTGTTGTCATGGAGCTACCAAATAAACAAATGAGGAGAAATAGTGGAACAAGGAGATTCCTTTTGAGAGTATTGTAGTCTATGAGAAAATGAAATAGGATTTTTATCAGACAGGGACCAAGGGTGTCCTCTGGACCGTTCAGTACCACTCACTATTTCTTCTGTTTAAGTCTGTCCGGCTCAGGTTTCCTGTTGTTGACACCCTGTGGTCTTCTGTGTTCACCCTTGAGACCTTCGCTCCCCATGCTGAAGCCCTGGGTACCACACTGGCACAGAATGATGCTGTACATACAGCCAAGACCTGTGTGTCATGGGAAACAGGCAGATGGGAAGGAACCCAGAACTGGCTCCCAGACCTCAGCTTCTAGTTCAAGCTCAGCACTAATAAGCCAAGCACCTCCTACCTAGGCTGGAGGTGTCCTCACTGGTAACATGGCAGAGCGTCACCAGTGCACCCATGATCTGCCCCCCACCCCCACCATTGCATGCCCTATGCCCTACGAGATCAGAGCTTCTCAGACCTATGTTATAATTGGGAACCGGGCAGCCTCGGGCTGGAATCAATCCCATGGTGCGTCTCTATTAAAAAGCTACAAGGCAAGCATCTAACACTCGATCCAGACCACACTGTCAGAGATCCAAACCGCACACTCAGCAGATGTGCGGCATCCAGCAAACAAACTCTCCAGCGCCTCATTCAAGTTAGCGATTCCAGATGATGCTGATTTCACCTGAAAACTCACAGGGGGCTCCAAAGGACTCTGCCTCTACTCATGGCTTACTGGGGTTGGGGGGAGCTTCAGGCAAAATCAACTGGCAGGAGTAGAAGCTTGTATATACTTTCCTGTAGGTGGGGGACAAGGGGGTGTGCCTCATTTTGTGACATGAATATATCAGTGGCCATGTTCGAATCCTGTTAGTACAGTAACCCCTTAAAAAAATGAACACATTCGGCCAGGCTCGATGGCTCAACCTGTCATCCCAGCATTTTGGGAGGCCGAGGTGAGTGGATTGCCTGAGCCCGCGGGTTCGAGACCAGCCCGGGCCACTTGGCGAGACCTTGTCTCTACAGTAAATCAAAAAAAAAAAGAAAAATAAATAAACACATTCATGTTGTTCAAAAGTTAAAAGGCATACAATGAAAAGTCTCTCTCCTCTGCCCTCGCCCCTCCCCAACTCTTAAGAGAACCCATTGCTAGTTTGTTGTATTATCCTTCCAGAATTTCTTATACATATAGATGTAAATATATATACAATTGATCCTTGAAGAATGTGGGGGTTGGGCACTGACCTCCCACACAGTTGAAAACCTGCATATAACTTTAGACTCCCAAAAACTTATTAACCAGAAGGCTTACTGATAACATAAGCAGTTGACTGGCCCCTATTTTGTATGTTCTATGTAATACATATGATATTCTTACAATACAGCAAGCAAGAGAAAAGAAAATGTTATTGAGAGAATCATACAGGAGAGAAAATATGTTGACCATTCATTAAGTAGAAGTAGACCATCATCAAGGTCTTCATCCTGGTTATTGTCACGTTAAGTAGGCGAAGGAGTAGGAGGGGTTGGTCTTGCTACCTCAGGGGTGGCAAAGGTGGGAGAAAAAATCTGCATATAAGTGGATTCCTGTAGTTTAAACCCATGCTGTCCAGGAGTCAACTGTATTTATTTATTCTAATTCTGCAACACCTCCACCTTTTATACAAAAGTTAGTAGAGCATAAGCGCTGCTGTGCACCTTGCCTTTTTGTTTTCATTTGGCAACATGATAGATAGAATATGGTTTTTCTACATAGTTTTCATTGGATTTTTTTAGGCAGTAAGGTTGAGTGCATCTTTTAATACATTTAGGGCCAAGCATATTTCTTTTTCTGTGAATTGCCTGGTTATATCCTTTGTCTATTTTTTATGTTGGATAGAAATTTATTTTCCTATTGACTTTTGGAATTCTTCACCTATTAAGTCAATTAGGACTTTGTCATCTGTCTTGTCACTTTACTTATGTAGATCCTTTTTGCTACTTAGATGATTCCCTCCCCCCCATTAGACTTCTTTTGGTTTCTGGATTTAAGTTTTGGTTAGGAAGGCACCTCTGTGTTTTCCTCTGGTAGTTCAAGTTTTATTTTGACTCTTACATCTTATTTTCATTTTGAATCTTATCCTGATGTATCTGTGGCATGAGGAATGGATCCAATTTTATTTTTCCCTCATAGGGCTACTAGTTATCCCATTAGGACATACTTAGTCTTTTTCTCCAAAGATTTCAGACACTACCTTCTTCAAATACTGAATGATCATATGCATTTGGGTGTATTTCTGGACTACCCATTTGTTTCCCTTTATCTGTGCATGAGTCTATAGCATACAGTTTCAACAAATGATAGTCTACAATAGGTTCTAATATCTAGCAGGGCTCAGTCTCCATTGTTGGTTTTTTTTTCTTCCAGAATCTTTCTGTTTTTATTTGAACTTTAAAACAAACATACCTAGTTTAAATAATGATCTATGGTACTTTTATTCAGATTGTACTAAATTAATAAATTAACTTAAAGAGAACGACAGCTGTTTTTTTTTTCCTGACCATGAACATGATATGTCTACTTGTCCCAGTCTCTTTTTCAGGTGTTTTTAACTCCTCATACATACCCTGCATATTTTTTTGGCTACATTTATTATTAGTTCTTTTGTATTTCTTGTTGTTATTGTAAGTGGTGGCTCTTCCTTCGACAGCATATAGTAAGCCCTCACTTCACATCATCAGTAGGTTCTTAAAAATGCAACTTTAAGCAAAATGATGCTCAACAAGTCCTTGAATAACGTCATTTCCTTTAACCTCATTTCGTCATAACACTGATAAGAAAAAAAAAACTGGTTTTGCTATATGTTGCTTCTCTTAAAGTTGCAGTTTTCAATAACTTATCAATGACATCAAGGACTAACTATCCTCTGTTTGATATCTGTATATATGAAAGGTACTAATTTTTGTTTGCTAAGCATTGCACATGGTTAGTTAGTTTATATGATTATTTTATTCTTTGACATAGTTTGTCAGGGAATTCTCTTAGGTTTTCCAGCCATGCAACTACAGGTTCGACAGCTGCTTCCTCCCCATTTCTCTTTTTTATAGCTTTCTCTTGCCTTATTGCATTGGTAAGTATCACCAGTACAAAGATGAATAGCAGTTCTAATAGTGTAGACTCTTGTTCTTTACCTTAGTGAAAATTCCTTTAGTGTTTCCCCAATAAGCATGATTCTGGCTTCTAGCCTGAAACAGATGTATTTTACCATGTTAAGGAAAGTACCTTAACAATACAGATGCTCCTAGACTCACGATGGGGTTATATCCTAATAAACCCATTGCAAGTTGAAAATACTGTAAGTTGAAAATGCACCTAATACATTTAACATACCAAACATTGTAGCTTAGCCAAGCCTACTTTACGTGTGCTCAGAACACTGACATTAGCCTACAGTTGAACAAAATCACCTAACACAGGGTCAGTTTTATAATAAAGAGTTAAGTATCTCATGTAATTTATCAACTATTGCACTGAAAGTGAAAAACAGAATGGATGTATAAGCATTCATAGTATGGTTTTTATTGAATGCGTGTAGTTTTGAACACTATCAAAGTCAAGAAATCATAAGTCGAACCATTGTTAAGTCAGGGACCATCTGTGTAAAGTTAGCTATTCGTGTTTCCTTGAACATATTTTTTAATTTAAAAAAATGACCATTGAACTTTCTCAAAAGCCTTTTCAGCATCTATGAAGATAACCATATCTCTTTTTTTTCACTAATATAAGACCATAGCAGCATGCCAACCCTCTTGGTTATAGAGTATTAATCTTTAAATGTACTGCTGAAGTGGCTTGGTTCCTTTTTTATGATTTTCGAATTGATGTCACAAGTGGGAGCAGTCTTTGGGTTTGTATTTGTGCCTACTTTGTCAGGATTTGCTGACTGCTATGCCTACTTCCCTTCTTTTCTTATCCTCTGGAACATACTGGACTTGTCTGTTCCTTGGAAGTTTAGAAGAATTTTCCCTGTGAAACCATCTGGGCTAGTGTTTTGTTTTGTTTTGTTGGCTTTTGTTTTGTTTTTTCCTTGGACAGGGTATTCCTACTTGAACTTTTTTTTATAAAAAAGTTGGATTCTCTCTTGGGATCATTTGGGTAAATTTCATTTTCTTAAAAAAGGATCCACTTTTCAAGTATATCTGTGTAGAGCTAAGTAAAGTCATCTGTGATTCCTTTAACTTCCGTCTAGGTCACTGTTCCCTGCATATCATTTCTTATTTCATGCATCTGCCTTTGCTCCCACATGTCTTGATTAGATTAACAAGTGTATCTATTTTACATGTTTCCCCCCAAAACCAGCTTTGAAATTTATTTCAACTGGTTTCGTTTCTAACTCATTAATTTCTACTTTTATCTGTTTCTTCCTTCTGCTTTCCTTCTGCTATATTCTATTTTATTCTAACTCCTTGACATAGATGATTAGTTCATGTTTTATCATCCTTTTGGGTAAATATTTAAGGCCATCAGTTTTCCTCTGAGTACTGCTTTAGCTCTGTTACATCTGTTCTCTTATTTAGTGTTTTCATTAACTGTTGTTTTCCAGAAAACCTGCAATTTCAGTTTTTATTTCCTCTTCGAGCTGTGCACTGAGTGTTGTTTGGTTTTGATTTTACTTTTAGTCAAATGGCCTTTTGGTTTTCAGATTTAGTATTAATTTCCAGTTTAATTGCACTGTAATCAGAGAATGTGGTCTGTATTTTTTTTTTAACTTCTGGGATTTATTGGGATTATCTTTGTTGCCTAATAGATGGTCAATATTTGTGAATGTTTCGCAGACCCCTGAAAGATAGATTTTCTTCATTTAATCCACAGAGTTTGCTATTTATCAACCAGATCTGCTTTATTACTTACGTTAATTAGAGCTTCAGTATTGATTTTTATTCTTTGTCCAGTTATCTGGAGACTGAGGCATGGAAATTAAGCGATTTGTTACTAGTGTGCTTTTGTCTATTTCTCTTTGCATCTCCTGACATTTCTGTTTTTCCTTTACTGCTAAGTCCTTTTCAGTGTGAGATGTACCTTTTAGCATCACATAGTTCTTTCTTTGTCTTAACTGGTGCATTTCCAACTGAATTCCACTTCATCTGATGCAAGCTCACAACTGCTACCTTTTATGTCTCTATTCATTATAAGCCTTTCCAAGCATGTGCCTGGTGTTCCTCCCCTCACCCTCTCATCTCCACCCTTCCTGGACCACTGTCCTTCCACCGCCCCTCTGTAACTAACTCAGAACTGGGCTGTGACTTAGGATCCCATCTGAACATCTCTTGAAAAGGAAAGTTAAATTCATTTATATTTAGCGACACGACAAATAGGCTTATTCCTAGCTCTCATTGTCTATTACGTCTTCTGGGGTTTGGAGCATTATTTTTAGTCTTTTTCTGTGATTGTTCTTTCTGTGTGATTCTCCTGGGAAGGTTTATGTTTCCATTCTAGTGATTGCATTCATAACTACAACATGATATGAGAATCTTAACCTGTGACTTTAAACAGGACTTATTCATTCTAAATGGTTAGCATTTGTTACACAGTATGATTATGCGTCTATCACTTCATTGGCCAGCTCTTGAGGATATCCTTTGACTCCCCACTATCACAGAACAAGGCAGAGAGCCTCCTCCTCACCCCCCCCCCTTGCAACATTTGCTAGTTGTATCATCTCTTCATCATCAGGGCACAGAACATTTACATTCTCCTCTGCTGTCCTAATCCTCATGTTTGTCTGACTCTTAGTTTTACAGTTGAGCACGCTCCACACTCACCCCGCGTGTTCTCTTTGTTGGCTGAAGTTCATCCTCTACTAGTTTGCTTAGGAAGGGCTCACGGGAACAATATTCCTGAGTTACTGCATGCCCCAAACTGTCTTCATACTTAGAAGATGGCTGGGGTGGATATAAATTGTTGGTTCACGCTTTCTTTCCCTGCTTATCTTGTAGATGATGTTTCACTGTCTTTTGGGCATTGAAGTTGCTGCCGAGGAAACCAGGGCCGACCTGACATTTTTCTCTTCATAAATGGCTTGATCTCTTTGCCTGGATTCCCAGGGGATTCTTTCCTTCTTTCTTTCTTTTTATTTATTGTTCTCTTTCATCATTCTTTTATTAATTTTGAGGTCATTTCAAACCTAGAGAAAAGTTGCAAGAACTGTACAATCTCTTACACCTCCTCCACACACAAGATGGGGATATTTTATGACACTTTACTCTATTTCTCCATTTTTGCAGAGAAATAGACAGACCAGTGAACACATGGATTTCTTTCTCACACCATGTCCATCACCTCTAAATATTCCAGAGCATGCCTTCCCAAAGACAAGGACCTCTCTCCTATACAATCACTATTCAACTCTCCTTGTCAAAAAATCAGCACTGGTGCAGCACAGACCCAATCCACAGAGCCTGCTCAAATTTCTCTAAATGTCCCAACAATGCCTTTCTTCCCTTTCTGGTCCAGGAACCTATCTATCAACACATGTTGCATTTGGTTGTCACATCTGAGCAGTCCCATCCAACCCTGAAGAATCCCTTAGTCTTTCCCTGTTTCGCAAATCCTTGAAAGTCTCAGAGAGCCCAGGCCTTCATTCTGTATGGCTTGTGTCCATCTGATGCCTCCTCATAACCAGACACAAGCTATCCATTCTTGGCAGAAATGTAGTAGAAACGGTGCCATGTTCCTCTTGTCCATCACCCCATCCCACCCAGTGATGTTAACCTTGATCTTCTGGTCAAGCTGGTGTTCTGCCACCCATAATCCACCATGTTTACATCACACTGGATTACAATGTTATGGGAAGCTTTTAGAATATTGCACCAATATACTATTCCTTATAAAACCACCCACAAGACAGACTCCACTGGCAACTACTACCTGTAGCTATTAACGCAGCGATGGATGCCAGGTAGCGAGTATCTATTTCCATCAATCCCTCTGCTCTCATCAAGTGGCTCTCCACTGTAAGGGAGACGTCCCCCTCTTCTCCACTTACTTATTTACTTGCTTATCTATGTATCTGCATATTCATTCATTCATTCATTCATTCATTCATAACAGCATGTATGCATGGATTCCTATTTTTTTCCAATAGGCTGTAATCTAATAAAACTCTTATTATTTACTTGGAGATTTACACACTGTCCTCAATTTGGCCAGTGGAAATTCCTTCAAGCTGGCTTTTGTGTCATTCTGACACATCCCCATCTTTTCTTGAACATTTTCTTACTTTCTGGCTTAATAGGGTATTTCGGGTCGATTTTTAACTGTCTCTGCCCTATCCCTTAAATCAGCCATTTTTCTGAAGCCACCCGATAGCTTTTAGTGTAAGACACTGTCTAGAGGCCAAGATCTGAGTGCCTGGCATGCACTCTTTGCTCGTGGAGTTGTATTGCTTCTCAGCAAAAAGAGCTAGGCAATACCAGGTACGTAAATGCGCACACCCTGGCACTTCTAGAAGGAAATACATGCAGGTATAAAGATACACTGATGCTTCTAGTAGGAAATATATGTATATACTTACCGTTACTTCTACTAGGAAATACATGCAGGTATCCACTCACACCCTGATACTTCTAGTAGGAAATACGTTCATGCATATACTTACACACAGATACTTCCACTAGAAAAAATATATATGCATGCATCCACATCCTGATACTACTAGTAGGAGATACATTCAGGTATAAAGATACACTGATGCTTCTAGTAGGGAATCTATGCATGTATACACTTACACACTGATACCTCTAGTAGGTACTACATCCAGGTATACACTTACCCACTGATACTTCTACTGGGAAATCTATGCATGTACCTGCTTACACACTGATACTTCTAATTCCAATCTGGTATGCTAGGCTCTTTCTAGTTTTCCCCTTTTCTGTGTTTACAAGTCTCTTTTCAAGCAGCAACAAGCACAGTACCCTTATCCTCTTTATATATATTTATCTGCTCGATCAATGACCTTTGTTGTCCTTGCAGCTGATTTTCCAACCTCTAGCCACATCCCCTGCCCCCTCCTCCACACCCACTCCTGTGCCCTCGTGGGGAGGAGACAGAGGTGAGGGCAGGGGGGACTACTCCCCATCTTTATTGTCTAAAACGTTTCAGGGTTGTATCTTGGCATTTACTATTCTGGGTATTTTTCCCCATCATCCACATTTGTGCCCTTCAACCTTTAGGCTTAAGTCTTCTTTCAGATCACGAGCACCTTCCTCATTTAGTATTTTAGACACTTGTTGTGTTCTGTTATTGGCGTTTTCCTTTAGGGACTGAAACCACGCCTGTGCGGGCCCCCGCCACCTATCTTCTGTATCGGCCATCTTCTCTGCCATCTGTATGAACGCTTTTCTACTTCACGTGCGTGTATGGGTGTGTCTATGTCCCATGGTGCCTGTTTCCCCTTGAAATCCTTCCAGCTCCATCTCTCTTTCTGAAACCAATTTGCCTTTTTTCTCCGGTTTCCTCCTCGAGCTCAGCCGGCCCACGTCTCCCCGCTCTTGCCATCCTGTCACCCCTTCCAGTGCGTGTTTCTGCTCGGTGCGTCTTTCTTCCTAGAAATGACTGTTTCGCTGAGTTCTTTACATTCGCCGTGAAATACTTGATTACAATTTTCATCTGCTCCCTGAGAACCTCTTCCTGGGAATGTTCCTGATGGGGTAATTGTCGAGGCTCTGGCTGATCGTTTCCCCGCTAATACTGCTGCTTCCGTTCTATCAATGATTCCAATTTCTTTTTTATTACTTAGTGCTGTAAGAGACGGGCTTTCCTGGACCCTTTCTTTGCAGGACGTTCCAAGAACAGAAGGAGGAGCCAGGGTAGCTTTTCGTCACTAAAGAAGCTTTCTCTGTGGAAAGGGGCCAGTGATGGGTGGGGGGCCCGAGGAGACCTTAGGGTGCTGACGAGGGTCTGGATTTTGGTCTGTGTGGTGGTTGCCTGAGAGTTTGTCAAACTGAAAAGCATCCGTGGCCTTTTAAGGGAAGAAGGAAGGGGTGGAGGGAGGGAGGAAAGAGGGAGGGAGAAGGGGCAGAGAGAGAGAGGAAGGGCAAAGGGGAGGCATGGAGGGAAGAGGTGGCAAGAGGGAGGGTGCGGCAAGGGAGGGAGGAAGAAAGGGGTGGAGGGGGGAGGGAGGGAAGAAGAGAAGGAAGGAGGAGCAAGGAGAGGAGAAAGACAGGGGTAGAGGGGGGAAGTAAAAGGAGGAAGGAGGGAGGGAAGGGTGGAGCAAAGGAGGGAGGAAGGGAGGGAATAAGGAAAGGAAGGAAAGAGGGAGGGAGGGAGGGAGGCAAGCATGCCTCTCCTTCCTCTGCCCCAGACACTACCAGCCGATGGGTCTCTCCTGAAGAGTCCTTGCACAAAGGCACCTCCTCTGCTTCTCCGAGCTGGAGCACCTCCTGCAGTTCCGCTCACTCCAGCCCTCACATGCACTGATGGCAATTGAGGGGTGTCGCTGCGCCCTTCGAGAAGCCCCATTTCCAGGGCGTGCCTGTCGCTGCTCTCTCCGCCACCAGGCCCGCCCACCACTGCCCTAAGGCTCCTCGCCCCATCCACGCCTCTCCAAGCCCACCGCCCAGGGCAGCCCTTGCACACAGCTCAGATGCCACAGATCACCGCTGTCCTCCGACTCCGCGGAAAGCGAGGTCCTTGGAGGTGTCTGCCGTCCTTGCTGCTGTCGTGACGGCGTCCAGGAGGGGAACACGGAAGAAGCTGCCTTGTACCGACAGCCACATTATGCCAGAAGTTCTGTCTGCCTGGTCTACTGAGTCACCACGACGTCTCAAACAAGTCGCCTCTGTCTCCCCATCAGCAGTATGGGCAGAAGGACTTGAAGCAGAGTCAGGAAGGCACAGACAGGAGGCCAAGCCTGGGCCACGCTTGGGGTTTCTGGGACAGGCGGCGCCGGGCGCTGTCCACAGTGCTGCTGTCTCACCGCCCACGCTGTCTCTCCCTTAGCGTCCCCGCGGCTGGACGTCTGCCCTTCCCCAGACCTCCTGCCAGCAAACAGCGGACCCTTCTGGCCTGGAATCTTCCCCACACCTCAGATTCCCGCCACCCCCCCAACAACCCACACACTCACGCTCCGAGAGAGAGCAGATTCTTCAAAATGCCAATTTGCTAGCTGTCCTGTCTCATTTCTCTCGCTGGCTGCAAAAGTAGCAAGTAGGAACATGCCACTACTTGGCACCATCTGCCTGGCTGTGAGCAAACACGGCGCCCTCCGCCAGGCGGCGGAATCTGGGAATCACCAGGCCCAGCCTCCCGCCCCGACCCCACACGAACCCTGGGGCTTCGGGCTGCAGGTGGGCCACGTCCGCTCACGGAGGGGCCCCAGGACTCCGCCATGGCCACGACAGTCACACATGCCGCCCTTCCTAATAGAAGCGGCAGATGGGAACATAAATTCTTCAAAAGCAATTCTCTTGCCAAGGACCAAGGAACACACATGCATGTGGTGTGAACGGTAAGTTTTTCCAAGTTTGGGAGGCTGGACACGTCAGCCGCAGCTACACGAGCAGGCTCTGGGAGGCCTAGCCCAGTTTCCAGCAGGCCGAAAACATTTCTGGCTGGCTGAAAGCAAACACAAAGCTTTGTTCTCTCCTCCCTGGGCTCCTTCTTTGAGGAGGGCCCAGAACACCAAGAGCAACTTGCAAGAAGGCAACACCGGAAAGAGCACTGGGCATTTAGTGTTTCCAAGAGAAGGATGATAAAACAATCCTTTGATAAGAGAATCCTTTGAAATCAGATGCCCTCTTTCAGAAGCCTCTGCAGAGTGGAAACAGCATCCTTGGGGTTAAGGGCTCTCAATGCTCATCATGTGCAAGCCGTGATGGTTGGCCTGGCTGAAGGGTACAGCAGGCCCCCAGCTTTCCCACAGCACCTCCCAGCGTCCCAGTGGACACGACGCAGCTCAAAACAGGTAGCCTGCCCAGAGCCTGGACCAGGGCAAAGAGCCTGGGTCCTAGGTAAGTTCCGCCATCACCCAGCTGACACTCCTGATAAAAGAACTTCTCTTGTGGTCTCAGCCATGGAGAGAGTGGCTCAAAGGCTCCCAACCTCGACGGGCAAGGATGCTGGTTCATGCCTCAAGTGCAGCTGTCATCTCATGCCCAGATTCCAACTCCTGACACTACCACAATGGCCTTGAGCTTGGTGCAGTGGCCACCACTTCACCCAGGCCTGCAAAGCAGCTGTTAGTCACTGGAACACAATGCAGTCATTACTTCAAAACCAATAGCAATGGCAGAAGGCAGAGAAGATAAAATTCAGAAAGCTCTCACTGCAAAACCAAGCTGGCAGACAGAAGTGCAGAGGAAAGGCCTGCCTGCGTGACGTTTCCTTAAATTGCCCACCTTTGCCTCTCCGCGAGAAACAGATCACAGGAGGAAGCCACCCACTGAGTCGGAAAATGCATCCTCCCTTGTTCTCGGATGAATTCAGGCTGCTAATAGCGCCGATACTTTTAGAAAACCAAAGACAAGGAGTCTCCGGCTTAAAAGGAGCCTGTCAGAATGTGAAACGATGCTCCTCGTCCTTCCTTGAAAGTATAAACCGGTTTGGCTTGCATGATGTCTAATTAGGACGCAGCGCAAATGGAATTCACATAAACACACAGACACAGACGCTCGTGCGGGAGCCGGCCCCTGCGTCCCACGGCAGCGCGGACAGATTGAATGGACGCGAGGCGCGCCAATCGTTCAACATTTCTCCAGCTTATTTGCGTGCAGTGTGTCTCAATAATGTGTTATGAGGTGTGTTTGTAATTGGCTGCTGCTGACAGTGGTCCTTGAGAGGGAAATGGAGTGTGTCTAAATGCAGACAAAGCTCCCTCGCACACCAGGACGAGATGAGCTGCTCCCCACAAGGCCCAAATGGAATGGATACTCAGGGCTTCTTCCACCCATCGCTTGGGAGAGAGAAAAAGGACTCATCCGTCTCCATTTTCTCAGCTCCAGAAACAATATTTATAAAATAGAAGGTGATTTCAGAGCTCATTTATTTCCCTGGTTCACAGTCCCCACTCTCTGCTGACATCATTTTCTAGCCAATTTTATTTCCAACAATCGCGGGAAAGCCTCAATTCTACTTGAAATCGTTAAAAACAAATCCATTTTTTCCTTGTCTTGGAGGCCCATCTCTCAAAAAACGGTTTAATTCTTCTGCACTGCCTTTCTTGGAAACAGCGTTCCAGTTCTTGAATCCCTAGGCCAGAGACTGCCTTCTCCCTGTCTCACCTCCAAAACCCCTGTATTCCCTGCAAACACGGGAAATGCACAGATTCCTCCCAGTCCCCATTTCCAGGCACTCTGTGCCCTGACCAGTCACTCCCATGGTTGTCCCACCTGTAGATAGGGAATGACTCCAAGGAGCATGTCTTCCAAACACCAGGAACCTTGGAAACCGAACAGGCCAAGGATCTAAAAAGGCACAGAAAGAAAGAACCGTCTCTCTCACCCAGAAAGCCGCCTCTAATGATCTAATGAGCAAAGCCAAAGCCCAGCAAGAGATCCACGCCTGGAGCTGGCTCCCACGAGGGCCATGGACAGACCCTGGCACGGTGAGCCCCTGGAGTGAGGGAAGGAAAAGGTGGTGCGTGGGCAGTGGGCTGGCCAGCCCTCCTTGTATCCTTTCCTGACCACCCAGTGGAGCAGCCACAGAAGGCAGAACCCAGGTTCCATGGCACGCTTCTTGGGGGAGCCATGCTGGCCCTGTGGCAATTATCACCTTTTTTTCTAAGTGCTTAGGAAACCATCTGTTCTAAGATTTGGGGGAGTTATGTGAAGCTGATTGGTCTTTTTCTCTGAGTGGGAGAAACTGACTCTGCAAGGCTTACATCAACTCTCACGGGCACTAGATTCATGCAAAAAAAAAAAATCTTAGAAGTCAGATTTTCAGAAAGATGACTCAACCTGACTCAGGTGGGTTCAGGAGAATGGAGGGAATTTGGGCTAAGACTTCGGGGTCAAGTGCTTCGGGTCTTCACTCACTCATGCACCCCAAGTGTAAGACACAGTTACACAGGCGCCCTGAGGCTCACAAAACACAATGCTGCCCCCTGCTCTGGCGGTGAAGCCCCAGGGACCAGCGGGAGGTGGAAGGGGCATGCCACTGTGTTGAGCTGCCCCGCACACAGGACTCCATCCTGTCTGGACCCAGGACAAAGCCCCAGGGATCTTTCATTAGCAAGCCCCAAGGACACAAGGACAGGGACCTGCCAGGATGACTGCCCTTTCAAGGTGTCACAAGTCTTTGGGGCCAGGGGCCAGGTTTCTGCTTCGATTCCCATAATGGCTAGCTCAGCGCTGGGCGCACAGCAGTTGTCCACGAAACATTTGTGAAATTGAATTTGTGCACGGCATCGACAGCAGAAATACAAAAAGGAAGGGGCATGGAGGACTAACTGCCTGTTCCCCAGGCTGATTGGACTGGGGACACCTTTCCCATAAGCCCCCTGCATGGCTTGTACCCACGACTTCACGCCTCAGCCCATCAAGCCGAAAATAAACTGTAACAAACTGCCACGCACTGCGCAAGAGCTCAGCGCGGATCCCACCCCGTGGGGAGTCTGGCTCGTCGCTGTGGCAGTCAGACGAGCGGCGTCCCTTTTAAGCCTTTTAAGGCTTTTTGCCTTTTAAAATGAAGTCAGAGGATGCAGGAAATAGACATTTGCTGAAAACATTGTTTTCTGACAAAGGTCCTTATCTGGCGTTAGTCATTTTTTTTTTATGCGAGATGAATTTCAATTTGATTCTTTCTCCTTTTGCTACATCTCGTTGGCTGCCTTCTCATATTTTATTTATCTTTTGTTTTTTTTAAGTAGGCCATCAGAAGCACCGTCGTTAATAGGACCGTGCCACAGACAGCCACGGTCTCCCATGATGAGGCTGGTGGCCTTCTCCCCCTGTGACTCTGTGTGTCTGCTTTTTACTTCGTACCTCTCCCAGTTTCATCGAGGACCCCCGACATCTGTAACGGAGATTCCATTTCAATTGCCAGTGCCACCAAAAACCGTACTCTGCCAGGGTCATTGGTCACGTGTCTTCCCAGCCTACCCATGGGGCAGCTGGGTCCTCGGGAACACCCCTGACCCCATGGGGCAGTCAGCACGGCCCAGGCACAGGAGGGCAGGCGGCCAGTAGTTGCCTGCCTTCGCTGAGTCAGTCCCGACAATCTCTGCGCTTCTGACAGCATGGTGCCCGCGTCCCACCTCCCATCAGCCCACGAGGACCCCAGGCACTTACGGACCCATGACCAGGAATAGACCCCGCGGCTTCTTCCCTGGAAACCGAAAAACATGGCGGCAGAGAGTCCCGGGTGAGATTCTAGAAGACGCCCAGGCAGTACCAAGCCCCGTGTGTGGTATGAAAAGACACTGAAAGTGTTTACAAGATGAGGATCTTCTGAATGCTTCTTCATGAGCTAATGATCATTTTATGTCAAGGTCGTCCAAGAAAAAGGGCAACACCCATCACCTAGGAGAAGGCTCCTGAGGGTATCTCGGCCAACTGACTTCCCAGCGAACTGGGGTCCACTCAGCACCCCACCCCCTCTAGGAAGTCAGACCCCATGCCATTCTCACGGGCCCAGCACCACACGGCCTGCCCTGACATTGCACCAAACCTCCTTCCTGCCGTTTCCAAACTCCTCACTTGACCCCACGTGTCCCCGAATCCTTCTCTGGCTGTAGAGTCTCAGTCCCACATGCTTCTGGAACTCTCTGTCATGGATTAAACCCAGAAGTCTCCAAATGACCCACAAGGAAGCAATTCCAGCCTAGATGAATCAGGTCTCTCCCAAGGCGTTCTTATGCAGACACAAACAACATTCTAGAAACACTTCCCCATGGAATCCCTTCAAAACCAACCCAAGGCCCTCTCTCAGAAGGTGGCAGGACACAGAAGCCAAGGTAGAGACTCCAACCTTCATTTTCCCGCCGGAACTTAATCGCTTGACAAAGAAACCTTCGCTTTGAAAGAGCATTTGCTTGGAAGTTTCTCATCACTTGCTGTTGAGTTTCAGAAACAGAGGCACACGATCCTGGACAATGATGGCTGGAATGCACCCAGGGATGCACTGCCTCTCTCTGTTACAAACCCACCAATGGGCCCAGCGCTGGCGTGTGGCACGGAGTCTGGTAGAGAGGCTGTGCAGGTTTGGATGGAGGGGCTGCTGTAGGACAGACAGACAGCAGCAGGAGCACACACAGGAGCAGGAACAGACGTCCCTGAATCTTGGGGACAGCTTGGCTCAGAGTGGGACAGGTCCCTGGGGGAAGGGCTGAAGGGCTGCTCCAGCTGCCGTGAACGTCCTGAGAGGTCTCCTGTCTCTGCGGCCTGGGAAGGAGAGGGATCCCATCCCACTCCAGAGATTAGGGGTAGCCCAGGGAACTCGTTCTGGTGCCTCTGGAGCTGACAGCTGCCTAGTAGAGCCACTCTCCTGGACATGGGAGCGGGACTACAGCACCCTAGCCACATTCTGCCATCTCACCTGAAGGGGCCACAGCTCTCCGAAGTGGCAGCAAACAGACAATGGAACAGGCCACCCACAAAGATGGCCAGGAGCTTCGGCGGGGGAGCTGTTGAAACAGAGACGCCCATGGAGACCAGGGGCAAAGTCCACAGAAACAGCGAGCGCACCTGATGGCACTGTTACACACCCACTTTCTGGGACCAAGAATTGTGATTTTTTTCAAGCTAAAAAACCCGGCAGACGAGTCAATGGCAGGATGGCTGCTGTAGGGACCTGAAGCAACAGCTTTCTTCTACATCAAGTAGGGAAAAAAAAAAGTCACAACAAGAGCAAACATACAAAGAAATAAAAACCAGGGGCAGAAGGGTATTTGGAAAGCAGATTCTGGAGACCCAGCCTGTGAATAAAAACAATCCCAAAGAAGAGGGAACCATGGAAGGACAGTCAAGAAGTAAGCACATGAGGCCGGGCTCGGTGGCTCAGCCTTTAATCCCAGAGGTTTGGGAGGCTGAGGCAAGTGGATTGCCTGAGCCCACGGGTTCGAGACCTGCCTGAGCAACTTGGCGAGACCTCGTCTCTACAATAAATCAAAAAATCAGCCGGGCGTGGTAGCACACGCCTGTAGTTCCGGCTACTTGAAAGGCTGAGGCAGAAGGATCACAGAGGCCAGCAGGGTGAGGCGGCGGTGGCCAGGAGCGTGCCACTGCTCTCCAGTCTGGGCAATAATTGAGTGAAACTCCAACTCAAAAAAAAAAAAAAAAAAAAGAAGTAAGTACATGGAGGCAGAAGACATCCCTGACTTGAAGACAGACCCTAGTCTGCCATAAATCTGAGCTCCCGGCAAGCGTCACAGGAAAGGCCACACACCGAGGAGGGCTCTAGTCGCCAAGGACAAGGAGGAAACACCACGAGGCTCCAGAGGGCAGGTCACTTACAAGGGAAAAGAAGACTTCTGGCGCACCTGCCATCAGCAACACTGGTCCAGATGAACATGGAGCCCACCTGTGCACGGCCAGGTGTCCGAGACGGCATTCCTCACCTGTGGGTACAGAAGGGTTCACAGAAAGTGTAACCCACATGCCCCATCTGAAGACGATACTCTGACCAAACAGTAAGAAATCTCGCAATGGGGGGATGGGAAGAACAGGAGGCAGCAGTATGAGGACCCTTGCAATGCACACAGAGAAGCATAACTGCTACTTACAGAAGTGTCCGATTATCTCAGCACAACCTAGGAGTGACAGGGGGTTGGGGGGGTAAATAAAAGCCCGCCAAAGGCCCATCCGCCCGCCGCGGAAGAGTGTGTGGACGTGACATACTGGTCATCAGCTTGGTTTACTAGGAGGGTGATAAATGGGTGAGTCGGACATCTTGGTGGAGAGGGCGGGGGAGGGGTGGATGCATCACTGATCACTTGTCTGCTTAGAAATATGCATTTGAGGGTCCTAAAAAGAAAAGTGACAGCACAGATGGTGTAGTGAGAGGTCCAGGGGAAGACGGCAAGAGAAGCTGAAATAGCAGTTGGCCAAACCAGCAAAACTTATACTGTGGAGAAAGACACAAATAAAATAAACAGTAGATATCCAGTCATATCAGTTAGTTCACTAATTATGATGAGCTGAACATCTCTATTAAAACACAAACATTATCAGATTGGATTGACAAGTAAAAATGTGTGTTGAGGTCAATAGAGAGTTGTAAGTGATTTGTAAAAGGCATTTTATGTAACAAAGAAAGACAGAAAATAGAGGCAAATGAAAACAAGGCAAGAGAGACAATACTAATATCAGATAAGGTGAAATTTAAGGCATGATTTATTAGAGTATAAATCACTAAGAACCAAACAAAATAGCACTAAAATAGTATAAAGCCCAAACCCTTGATGGTAGGAGAATTTGATTAAAATGAAATTACAGTGTGTGATTTCAGAATTGAGCAGATCTAGCAGACCAAAAAAATTTCATAAACAAAGAAGACAATGATAAACGGAAACCAGAAAACTTATCTACTATGTATGTAGAGAGAGAACGTAATAACCATCAAATCAAGAATATTCAGGGGCTTTCTTTTGTGTATCCAAAGAATACTTCAAAAATTGATTATATAATGGCCATTATTAAAAACTTAAGAAATTTAAAACCTAGAGATTTGATAGGCCATATTCTCTTATCATAATTCAGCAAAAATAAGTAAAATTAAAAGCACCCCAAATCCTAAGGATTTGGAAATTAGGAGACATGGTCCTGCCTAGGTAGTTCCTTGGACAAACAGAAAATTAAAATTAGAACTATATCACCTAGCAAGAACTGAAAAGAGGAAGGCTTGCCAAAATCTACGGGACAGAACAAATGCCGCATGCAAAAGACATGCACACCCTTACATGCTCTAATTATTTAAAAGAAAGGAGTATTCAAAAGCAGAGAGAATGACTTGCAAGTAAAATTAAAGTCAATGAGTGAAAAAATAGAGTAGGAAGGTACACGCAGGCAAAAGATGGTTCTTTAAAAACACTAAGACGGGGCCGGGCTCGGTGGCTCAGCCTGTAATCCCAGCGCTTTGGGAGGCTGAGGTTAGTGGATTGCCTGAGCCGCAAGTTCGAGACCCGCCTGGGCCACTTGGCTAGACCTCATCTCTACAACAAATCAAAAATTAGCTGGGCGTGGTAGCGCGCGCCTGTAGTTCCGGCTACTTGGAAGGCTGAGGTGGAAGGATCGCCAGAGCCCAGCAGGTCAAGGCTGCAGTGGCCGAAAGCGTGTCACTGCACTCCAGACTGGGCGATGGAGTGAGACTCCAACTCAAAAAGAAAACCTAAGATGGAGTTGGCTTACAAAAGGGTAAAGTACATTTGACTAGAAATAAGAAAGCAGATTCAACCACAGGTGCAGAAGAGAGAATGATAAGGGAGTACTCCTTGCAGCTCTGGTAAGATGCAGAAACCTAAAGGCCCTAGGTCATTTACTAGCCAAATGGATACTGCCCACATTGGCCAAAGAAGAAGGAGAGTGCGTGAAAGACCAGCAGCCATATATGGTAGCATAGGCGAGGCTATGCACACAAACAGATTCCAACATTTAGGACCAAGAGAAGTTCCTGCTCACACAGTCTTGGAAAGGTGTTCTGGTCTCCCCATTGGTTATTTAGAGACCAAAGCTCTTCACATCATGTGGCTCTGCCACCCCTGGAGTCTTGTCGTCTGCACTGATCTTGCAGAAGTAAGAACATGGCAGAGTGTGACTGGGAGGTTTTATGGCCTGGCCTAGAAACAGGCCATTTCCACTCTGGTCTGCTGGACAGAAGTTAGTTTCATGGTGCTGCCTAATGCAGGGGAGAATGGGAAATGCCTTGCTGTTGTGAACCCAAAAAAGGAGACACCAGAATTTGGTAAGCAACTAGAAAGATCGTGACTGAGATCAGGAAGGCGATGGGGCTACCACTGAAGAAGTCAACTGGACTAGATAACTTCACAGCTGAGTTTTAAGTGGTCCTTAAAGAATAGGTATACCAAAGCTATTTAAGCTATTCCCACATGCTAAAAATAAAAACAGTTCCCTAAAACATGTTATCAAAGCATACTCTTATATCTAAACTCAGGAGGTATATAGATATATACTCTTATATCTAAACAAAACCCCACTATCAACCAATCTAACTCATAAAAACAGGTGTTTAAATTCCACATAGATGTCAACAAAGAAAATCCAGCAGCATAAATAAAAATAAGCTATAACTGAATACGGTTTATTCTAGGAATGCAAGGATGGTTCAAAACAAGGAAATCAAAATAAATCACCTTGGCAATAAAAGAGAACAATTATTTGATTTGATAAAAAAATCCAAAATAATTTCTAATAAAATCATGAAGTAAAATGAGAATTAAAAGACACTACTAAAATACAATAAAGAATATTTAATGAAAGTGAATAGTACATAGTGAACACTAAAGCTATTTGCCTCAAAATCAAGAGTCCTGTACTACCATGACATTTAATTTCAAATGTTCTCATGAATGCAACAAAACAAGATAATGAATAGTCAAGATAAATATTCAAAAAAGAAACATAAATTTTAATCATTTTTATAATGATTTTTTTTTTTTTTTTTTGAGTTGAAGTCTCACTCTGTTGCCCAGACTGGAGTGCAGTGGCCGCTCCCAGCCACCGCAGCCTCGACCTGCTGGGCTCCAGCGATCCTTCTGCCTCAGCCTTCCAAGTAGCCGGAATTATAGGCATGCACTACCACACCCGGCTGATTTTTTGATTTATTGTAGAGATGAGGTCTCACTGCCCAGGCGGGTCTCGAACCCGCAGGCTCAGGCAATCCACTCACCTCAGCCTCCCAAAGGTGCAGGATTATAGGCTGCGTCACCAAGCCCGGCTAATGATATGATTTTATACCTAGGAATTCCAGCAGACTAATCAAAAAGAAGTAACCACCTGATTTAATAAAAAAATTCTGCTAAAAAGTATGATATTGCCATAGTAAGAGACAAATAGTTTGACAGAACAGAGTGGAGCTCCCAGAACTGGAGCCCAGTATTTATAGGAACAAATATGTACATGACCAAGATGGTTATTTCAATTAGTGGGAGAAACAATGGTTTTTTCAATTAGTGACGTTGACACAAATGGCTACCCATTTGGAAGAAAAGAGAGTTGAATCACTACCTCAAACTGGAATAAATACATTCCAGATGGACCTAGAATTTAAAAGTTTTTAAAAAATCATATAGCATTGGAAATTTAGGATGTTCTATAGATAATCTAGGACTCAGGAAGATCTTTTTAGTTAAGACAGAACATTCATTAGCAGTTTGTTAAAAAGACATGTTTGACTACATGAAAACAAGTCAAAAAGTTGAATGGAAATATACACCTTAAACAAAGTCAACAGTGTGAGAAATAGATCATTTAAAAAAATCAGCAATAAATGGGACCAATAAGGAGGTATCAATAACGTACAAAGAGCTCTTATAATTGACAAAAGAAAGATAAAGAATCTAGTGAAAAATGGGCAGAGGCTATAAATAAACACTTCATAGAAGAGCAGGTCCTTAAGGGCAATAAACATAGAAGAACATACTCAACCTCCCTGGTTGAGAGGAATCTAAAATTAGATTCCATTTTATGCCATTTGGATTGGCAAAATGAAAATGACAACATTTAAGCCAAAGAGGATGCTGGGGGAAAATACTCTCATACTCTGCTGGTGGAAGTGTGGATTATTATATGCTTTGTAAGGCAGTCTTAAAATAGTCATTAATATGAAAATTACCCCTGTTCACTCAGAATTTCTGGCTTCTCAAAATCTATTCCATACAAGTAAAAACTCCAATATATAAGAATATGTGTTCATAGATATTTACTGCAGCACTGTCCGTGGTGACAGGAGAAGAGAGGGAAAGTGGAGATGGAAACGGTTGAATAAAATAAGTTACATCCACACTGCAGAATATTATGCAGTCATTAAAAGCAAGAGCTAGCTGACCCAAAGGATTTTTAGGATGTATAGTTGAGTGAAGAGAAAGTTTATATAATGTTTAGTTGATATAATCTCTTGCTCTCTGTTTGAAAAATGCCCAAAACAAATCTGTAAATGTCTAGATATGTTTACAAACTGATAACATGGTGCACAGAGGAAGATCTGGAAGTGCATGTGTCCGGGTTGTTTTGCTACTTACCTAAAAGGAGGAGCAGAGGGAGAACAAAAATAAACAAGCTGCAGTGAGAAGCATCCATGGACAATATCCCATTTATACAAAACACCCATTCTGATGCTCTCTCTAAAATTCTTTTCAATGCCTATCTCATTTTAAACCAAATAGTATCCCACTGTGGACCTAACTTTGAACCCTACTCTTTTCTTTTAACTTAGTACATCATGACTATAGTTCCATGCCCACTGTGTCAGGTCCTCTTCTGGTCCAGCTTCCCCAGAGGGCAATTTGAAGAGAGGCACCAAGGACCTCCCAAGCACACATCTCAGAGAACATCAGAGGACCCGCCAGCCTTTGTGCTACCTGGCGTACATGAAAAGAAGGAATTCCTCCAAGTCCCGGTAACACCAACAGGGATGTCTTCATGGCTCGATTCTAACAACTGACGTGTGTGGACTCAGACCTTCTGAAATATCCTCCGAGGACATGCCCATCCTAAGTGACTTTTGTCATGGCCCTGACAAGGCTTCATCTGTAGGAATCTAGACAAGCAATATGATATCCCCACGGCATATTTCTCTAAGAGCAGCTCCATGAACTAAAGATGAAAATAGATGGCCAAGAAAAACCAGAATCAACTTCTGTGAGAAATACAGAACATAAACAGCGACTCTTATGTAGGCCAGAGGGGCAAGAGAAAGGTAAAGTCAAGTTCAGATTTCAGTGAATTGCTCCTTTAAGAGCAATGAACATATGCTAGGCAATTAAAACCGTTAAACCCAAAACATTTGCTGAACAAAGTCCCTAGTGAGCAGGGTATAATGTTCTCAACTGGGGAAATCTGTTTGTAGACACAATCCCATCTTTGAATGAAAATAAGCAAATGGCTTTAATCTAGAACTTTTCTACAATCTGGCCCCCTCCTGGTTTCCGTCCACTTCATTCTTGTAGAGTCCTGCCACCTCAGGAAGACCCCATCGCTGATGCTGCCCACACGATCTCCCTTTCTCTAAACTCCCACAGAAGGCGCCTTCTCTAGACGAGAAGACACCCTGGACAAGGTTCTGTCCAAGGCCTCTTGGTCGTGTCGTAACAGGGAAAGTGTGCTGGGACAATAGGACAGCCTTTGTATTTACTCTCTCTACCTTCTACCTCCGACCCCCTTCCCACCCTGCTCCAACCCCCAAACAGCAGATAACCCCACCTTCCCTTGTTCCTAACCCCAAAGCAGAGAAGCAGAAAATAACCCATCATCTATCTTTTGCAAAAGCCGGTGTTCACTGAAAGAATAAATAGCCCAGAGGTTGAAGAAAAAGGCAATGCCCTCGGGGACCAGAGAGAAAGGGCATTCCTCCAGCTTGAAAAGAGAATGGGGACAGCCAGTCCTGAGAGTGTCAGGTGCCCCAAGAGGTAGTAAGGGCCAAGAAAAATGGCGGTGTGGTGCCCGAAAAAGGCTGACACCTGGGCACAGGGGCTCCTGGCAGCACCAGGAACCCACTAACGCGGGAGCAGAGAATGAGGAAGGTGTGGCCAGTGATATTACAGCCTTGACTGTGAGGCCTGGAAGACTTCAGGCTCTTCCCATACTGCCCGCCACAGAGGATACCTCCTGCATCCTCCCTTCTGAAGCTGTGGGTAGGAGAGGAGCCTGCATACCAAGCCAGGGAAATGGGAGCTTAGAATTGAATTTAACTCCAGGTAAACAAGGATAAGGGTATGGGCTGTAGACCTCGTCCTGGGATGTCTGTTCCACACAAGCTTTTGTGAGCATCGCCTGACGCAAGGGCTTCTCAAACTCTGACCACCGGGGATCCTGTTAGGACACAGTAGGTCTGAATCAGTACATCTGGAGTGGTCTTTCTAATGATTTACAGGGAACAATAACACCCTGGTCCAAGCACCACATTTTGAGAAGAGAAAGTCTAGGTCAGGGGTTAGTAAACATCTTCTATAAAGGCCAGAGAGTAACATTTCCATTTTACGGGTCATACTGTCTCCAGTACGACTATTCTAGGCAGCCACTGTCCCATGCCAGCAAGCACAGACAACTCATGAAAGAATGAGTGTGATTTGCTCCATCATAATGTTACTTGTGAACAACGAAGGCTGAATTCCATATCATTTTCATGCGTCAAGAATTATTATTTTTGTTTGGAGTTTTTTTCCAACCGTGTAAAACTGCAAAAGCCATGCTTAGTTCCCAGTCCATACAAAACAGCAGAGGAAGTGGGGGCCAGGCTTGGCCCGTGGGTTGACACTCAGTCCAGAAGCCCAACTCAGTGCAGAACCCACAATAAGCATCCTCGACTTTATTAACCAGCAACTACAGCAGGTTGTCAGTTAGCCTGTATCCTCCCCCTTTCTCTAAACTTCCACAGAAGGCACCACCTCTCCGCAGGAAGATGCCCTAGATGAGGTCCCAGGTTGGTTCTCCTTTCCTGTTCCTTACACTGGCACTATGCTTTGCTTTGCGGACAAGTGGATTCTGGCAGATACTTCTTTAAAAACCACTAAAATGACTTTAAAAGGCCGCCCTAAATCCTCCTTCTTTTAATGGGAGAACCTGTAGAATACCAGGTTCCTATTTTAGTGGAACAGCTCGGAGTTTGTGATTAAACTTCCACTACAGTTCTCCGAGCTAACAGAAAAGGGGAACGGTCAAAGAGAGAAACCCAACCTTGCGGAACAGCACCTGGCACATATAAAAGCAATCGTTGCCAACGCGTAGGCTGGTGTACCCTGCAAAGAATCTCCCCTTCCCCTCGGCCTCGCGTTCCGCTTGGACTCAAAAGAGAAAGGCTCTATCCATTCTGCAGATCCTGCTACCATTAGACAGCCAGCCCCAGGGACACGGTACTATCTTCCCAGTGATACCTCAGCACGTCTTGGAGTCGAAGTGGGGACACAGAGCTCTGGAGCCAGGAGAGGCAGGGCTGGCGGAGGACCATGGGGCCACACTCCACATTCCCTCAGATTTCAGCCCAGAGAAGGGGGGCAGACCCTGGCTGGGCACCCCCATGGCCCCAAGCTCTCTACACAGGACTGTGCACACAGTGAAGCCCCGTATGGGTTTGTCAGATGTGCGAACGCACTTGTTCAGTGGCCTGGTACGGCTGACTTTGCCGACTGTCCCTCCAGACCTCATGGGCCCTCAAAAGGGGAACGCATTTTCAAGGAGCTCAATCATCTCTCCCACTTGCCAAATGCCCCAGGGCACCCCGCCCGGGCTCCAGCATCACATGACCTGTCTCTGCTCCACCACCCATTAGTTCTGCTGACTTTTGGAACCTGAAGTCTCTCATTAGTAAAGTAAGGACAATCGATACACCATCCAGGCTGGGTGTGGTGGCTTACACCCATAATCCCAGTACTTTGAGAGGCCAAAGCAGGAGGATCACTTGAGCACTGGAGTCAAAGCTGCGATCATGCCACTGCATTCCAGCCTGGAATGCATATATATATATACACACACACACACACACGCCATCGAAAGATAATATTCAAGAGATAAAACTGCCATGGCTCAGGCTCTGTTTAACCAGAGAGGTGCTAGCCTTAACTAGCCAGGATGACTGAACTGGAAGCACTCTCAGCCAGGGATGGGTGTGAGGAATGAATGACACAGATGAAGCCCCCGGCACTCTGCCTAATGGGCATTCACACGCACCTCTCCCCAGAAGCCTCTTCTCTCTCCATGGACTCCTGGCCTCTAGCAGAGGCTATAGCCAGTTCCACTTCTAGCACTGGACACAGGGCCCCTGACAGTCACTCGCACCCCCCTCTCAGGGCATGGCCAGAGCCTGCCCAGCCTCACTCTGGACCCAGCTTCCCTCTCCAGACACCTGGGGACGCACCCAAGGGCTCCTCAGGTCACCCTTCCTGCAGCCTTCAAGACCTCCTCGGGCAAGGGAGGCAGTTGGCATCCCACACTGTGGGCACGCAGGAGACCTGGTGGTAGGGTGAGCCCTGTTTGGTGGGCAGAGCTGGGAGCGCAGGCCATTGAGGTGCCCCAAGGCCCACGCCATCCTCCCGAATAACAGCGACCCACCTCAGAGTGCCACAGCGGAAGCAGCCAGAAACTCATTTCTTGGGCAGTCGATTCCGGCACCCATGATCCCTTCCCCTTCACAGTAAAGACCTGGCCCAGCCTGGAAACAGCCCTTACTTCTTCCCTGAGAGACTGACCACGCTTTGCCAAGGGCCGGACACGTGGCACTCAGCAAGGGTCAGCTCTCTCGACCCCCTCTCGAGCACGGAAGGGAGAGCAAGGACATGCGTGAACCAGAGCTCGGCAGACAAATCTGCTCAGTGGGGCTGAGGAAATGGGGGGTCCTGGCACAGAAGGAGAAGAGATGAAATAGCACATCGCAAAAAGGAGTGAGTGGAACGTGCCGAAGACATCACAAAGGCCGTTTATTTATGGCTAATAGCAGGTATTTGTTTTTGCTGCTAATAATCTAATTAGCAGTCAACCCAACGCACCCTTTATCATCATCTGATCCGTAATTACTGCTCCACGCTGAGCATCTCCCCAGCACTCGAGGGCTTTCAACTTCTCGGCACACACAGGACGATCCCTCTCCGAGGGGGGATGCAGGAAAGGCCAGAGCCATTCGCCACGGCCTCTGCGTTGTCGGCATCTGTTGATGAATTCCTCACCATCCCCTCCAGTCTTTCCTGCAGCACCTCCAGGATGTGAGACCTGGGACACCTCCGTGTTTAAGATTTAACCCGAGGACCAGACCCATTTCCAGTCGCCTGCAGCAGGGCAGGACCCAGGGGGATGGCCGAGAGTGGTGAGCGCACACATGTCTCTCTTTGAAAATGTTTTTCAAACATTTGTAAGGTTGTCTTTAGCATTCTACTGAAGCTTGTTGGGTTGAGTTATAATTTCATGTCTTCTTGAATTTTACTTATGTTTCTGATCAACAGTCTTATGACAATAAACTTGATTTTTATTTTAAGAGAATCAGTTGAGCTTTGAGGTTTTTTTAAAAAATGTAAAAACATAAATAGATGAATAGATAAATACACGTTGTCCTTAAATGACATCCTGGAAGAGACAGCATCTGATGTGAAATGGAACTGCATTCCACAGTTTCAGATGGAAACACAAGGCGGCGAATTCTGGGAAGCAGAGCACATGCAGGCTCTCAAGGCAGGTTGCAGGGGGAGGAACAAATTCGGGTCTTCACTTTCGAGAGGTCGGACACGGGGTGACCGGGAGAGGGGAGCGTGCAGTGATCATGGGGACGTGGAAAGACGGGGCTGCCTGGGAGCCGGACACATCTGGTTTGGAGTCCAGATCTCTGCTTGCCTAAGAGCAGCAAGACCTTGGGTAAGTCACTTGACTTCCCTGAGCCTTGGGGCTCACCTGGAAAACCCAGCTAAATAACACTGCCTGGGATAGGCTGCTGTGAGGAGTAGAGACTGACCCAGAGAACACCCAGACTCACTGGGGACTCTGCCTTTCTGTCCGGGTGCAAAAACAAGAAGCTGGTTTTCTGCCAGTCAGTAGTTTGTGCCCATAACACCGTTCTCTGCACTTAAGCCTCAACCTCCCACCTACAAGCATGGGTGGAGTTCAGCCCTCATACCTGTAAGCCCAGGGCAACTGGGTCAGGCCAAGTCTTACTCAGTTCCCAATGTACTGAAACCCACTCTGCCCAGGACCCCTCATCTTTCGATGGTCCAGCACACACCTCGGGTGGCTGGTGTCTAGACCACAGCACTGTTAAATGTCTCTCCACCTAGAGACGAGAATAACTGAAAAGTTCTCTTTCTCCAAAGACTCCCTTGTTTTGCTTTGCTTTGTTTTGAGTAGGAGTCTCACTCTGTCACCCAGGCTGGAGTGCAGGGGCATGCTCACGGCCACCGCAGCCTCAACCTGCTGGGCTCAGGGGATCCTTCCGCCTCAGCCTTCCAAGTAACTGAAATCACAAGCATGTGCCACCACGCCCAGCTAATTTTTTGATTTATTGTAGAGATGAGGGCTCACCAAGTTGCCCAGGCTGGTCTCAAACACCTGGGCTCAAGCAATCCTCTGGCCTCCGCCTCCCAAAGTGCTGTGATTATAGGCGTGAGCCACCACGCCTGGCCAAAGACTCTCTTATTCAGGAAACAGAAACCAGTGGCTACAGAAAGAAAGAAAACTGTTAGGTTCTGACCCGAAATGAGTTGCTAAAACCTGGAGTCAGAAGCTACACTTAGTTCATATTTTTCTTTATGAACTTTTTCTTGAGGTAGAATTCATAAACAAAAAAGAATGTGTATTCGGGGAACTTCTCAAGGCAAACATACCTGTGTAACCAGCGCGCAGATCGAGACACTGAACAGTACATATTCCCCCAAAATGTCCCCTGTCCCCTTCCTGTCATTAACTCCAACCAAGAGTACCATGAACTGACTTATAACAACAGAGATTAATTTCACCTGTTCTCGGACTTTATACAAATACAATCGCATAGCCTGTGGTTCAAACCCGCCTGCCACCTGTCCTCAGTACGGCGCACAGACTAAGAATGAATTTTACATTTATGAGTCTTTGAAAAGAATACCAAAAGAAAAATAATACTTCATGAGTTGTGAAAAATATATGAAATTCTAATATTGGTGTCCATAAAGTTTTATTGGCACACAGCGACTCTAATTCACTTACATATTTTCTTTCACAGCTCGACTGCAGGGTTGAATAGTTGCCTCAGAGATCATAGAAACTAAAATACAAACAAAAATATATACTATCTGGCCCTTTACAGAAAGTCTGCTGACTCCAATTCGAGAGCTCGACATTCACTGGAAACAGACGCGATTCTGTTGGGTTTATATGCGGGAGTTAAACCGCAGGGTCACAGGGACACACATATGTTCAGCTTTAGCAGACACTGCCAAGACATTTACCAGAATATACGCTCAGTTTTAAGAGAAAAGCTAAAACCTGGAGCAGAAACCATAACCCCAGGTTTCAGAGAGGCAGGGAGAATGACAAAGAGTTGATCCAAGCAAATGACGAGGCAAGCATCAGGACTTCCAAATTGAGAGGAGAAATATTAGAGTTAATATTGGGTTTACATTTCTTTTCATTCTTACTCCACGGTTTTAAAAAATGCAATACCCTTTAAAGCCCATGCTCGGGGAAAACGGAGAAGAGAGGAAAGTCCCCCTTTTGCTGAGGATCTTAGAGTAAAGAAAACACCAACTTCATCATTTAGACTGGGTCACAGAAGCACGAGCGTGGGCCCTCTGGTAGCTTGTTGGAATTGCAGACAAAATGTCCAGAAAGACGTCAGCAGCCCCCGATCTTGCGCTTTCCTAAGTTTAAATATATACACAGGCAACAATTACACAACAAACCCAAGCTCCAAGCCCGCCACGCAGAGCCTGGTCCCTGCCCTGGGTAGAGCCGGCAGGCCGTCACCAGGCAGGACTGAGCTGTCATCCACCAGCTTCAGGGCTAACCAGGGCAGGGCGCCCTCCACATGAGAGACACGGGCCAGGCGCACTCTGCATTAGAGTCACGAAGTTGTCCCCTGCGTTAGAGACATGGGCAAGGCACCCTCACGTTAGAGACACGGGCCAGGAGCTCCCTGCATTCGAGACACAGGGTGTCCCCTACATTAGAAAGAGCAGGATCTAGGGTGATCCTGAGCATCTGCTAAAGTCACTTTCTTGAAGTCAAGAGATTCTCACACCGTGGCCTCCCAAAGTGCTGGAACTACAGGCAAATGCCAGCGCACCTGGGCTTAGGTCCTTCCAAATGGGATTCTTCCTCTGAGAAGGGAATTGTTTCTGATTGTTCGAGGACCACATTCATCACCAAAGGGACTTGAATCGATGGTTTCTGTCTTAATTCCACAATCTTGTTGGCTTCTGCGTTGCAGCAGCCCCATGAATGACAGCTGAGCCTAATTTCTTGCTGTTACAACCTACAGGCTCGGGAAGGGGAGGACAGGAGAATCTGCATTCCCACGATGAGACCAGAGTCAGGACCCGATGGTGGGACTCAAGGGTGGGCGGGCACCTCTCTCCACTTCTGCTACTGAGACTACAACGACGGTCCCAGCATCTTCCCACTCCAGAAAGCAGAGTTCAGGTGGAACTGAAGGGCCCCACGGTGGACCAAACTTGGCATCTCCTGGGAGAAAACCCAGAATTCTCCCCGCTGTCCCGTGGCCTTCCCGAGACAGGTTTCGTGTGGCCCTCAAGCCCTTCCCTGGTTCCCTTCTTCAGGTAAAAAAGCAACCCCAGTGCTTCCTTGGCAGTGGGACACCATTTCTCAACAAGAGTGCCGCTTTTTCCCATACGAAAATAAGCTCAAAACAGACACAGATATGTTCTATTTTCCCCTGGAAAAGGAAGCTTGCCCGAGGAGAGCAGTCCCTGATAGAAACAGCATGTGCGTGAGTCTCCGGAAGTGGCTCAGGCCAACCCGCCGGTCAGGAGAGCCCCCAGGGCCTCCACCCCTCACGGCCTCGGATTCCTTGAACTTCAGAAAATGAGGATAAGAGCACCAGCTCACAGGGCCGCTATGAGGATCAAATGGGCATGTGTGATTACCAGCGCTCTGTAAATGGTAAAACATCATGCCGAGTGGTGGGGAAAAACGCAGCCTCTTGTCTCCCTTCCTGCCTGGCCCTTTCATGAGGGGACCTTTCAGCCAGTTCCCCTTCTGACGAAGACCACCTGCCCACCAGAAGGAGGCGGTCAATTCAGTACCCAGCTGGCAGCTATCAACTGGCCGGCTATTAATAGCCAATTATCTGGGTGGCTTCATTAATCCTCAGACCACGTGGCTTGGTCTCCCCAAGAGCCTGAAAAACAATGAGCCTGAAATACAGGCACCGACTAATTTCTCAATGGCCATCAAGGAATCTGGCATCCATCATGCCTGCATGTTGCAGCTGCGAGTGATGGGCACATAAATATTTATTGGAACGGTCTCTCCGCGGCTGGAGGGGGGGCACACATGATGAGTGTCCCCTGGGGAATAAGAGAAGCTACATAAATCCTCAGCCCAGACCAGTAGGGAAGAAAATCCTGGCTTTCAAACCTGAGGGAGGACAGAGAAAAGAGATCGCCAACCTCCTTGGAGGGAGCCCGTTGGGACAGAGCGGCCCTACCCGTCCTAGCGATGTCTCACGCCGTCTCCTGGCCCGGGATGCACGCAGCCTGGGTTTCCACCGCGGGATGATCAGGAGGAAGGCTGCCGGGCTGGTTGCTCTCTTCGTCCGGGTGTTCAAATCCCACAGCAGGGACACATGAGTGTACCCTGCTCTCCTGAGTTCCCTTCAAAGATCTCTGTAGTGCTCCCAGTTAAGAAGACAAGTGACATGAGGAGAATTTAATTATTTCTTAAGTGTCTAATCTTGTCTCCAGGAAATGGTATGCAGAAGAGGCTTGGCTTTGCTTGAAACCTGCATTGTCCAGGAGGCAGGGATCAGATGCCCTTGCTTTCCGTGATAAGACCTGGTGCTGCAGGGGGGGTCCAGGCAGAAGGACTGGGGAGCAGGGCAGAGCAGCACAGCCTCATCCTGCAGGAAGAACTGCCTTTGTGTCCGGAGCGCCTGCTCGGAGGCGGCTGCCCCTGACCTTGGGGCCTCAGGGAGGTGCTGGACTTTCTGCAGAGTGGAGACAGTGGAAGACTGGCCACCACCGCCTGGTGCCTGACCGGGACCCTCAGGCCCCACAGCCTGGCCTGCCTGCGGTGCTTCAGGGGACAGAGGAAGGATGTGGTGACAGGAGAAGGGAGCGCAGCAAAACAGCGGGAAGGAGAGGATGCCCTGGGTGTCACGCCTCTTCCCCCACAGAGATCTCCCCCTCCGTCCCTGCCAGCATCCTCACATTCATTAGGTCCTGGATGGCAGTGCGGCTGTCAAATGCAGAGACTGCGCCCCGGAAGGTCACCTCAGGTCACTTATTCTGAAATACCAAAATATCAGAGCCAGCAAATTTTGGGAGTTTCTGGAGAACTCCCCAGGGCACCGTGTGTGCGTGTATGCGTGTGTGAGTGTGTATGTGTATGCGCACGCGCGCGCGCGCGCGTGTGTGTGTGTGTGTGTGTGTGTGTTCTCTCCAGTCTCCAAAAGGGGTTCCTTCTTAATCAGCTCAACATCTGAGGACTCGGAGACTGATTTATTTTTTTGGTTAATCTAGTGTTCCTGGTAAAAATAATTAAAAGATAAGTAATAGACACAGCGTATCAGTGGCATAATTATTTATAGCCTTAAGGTCTTGCTTCAGATGTATTCACCAGTAACCTGAAACGACACGGATGGCTGGCAGGCAGGTGGGGACAGGCGCTTCTGGGGCATGCCGCTCCCATTTCACAGTCCAGGAGACTGAGCTGGGAAGCACGGACTCTGCGTTGACCCCTGGCTCTGCCAGCGGCATCAAGGGACACCCCAGCTGCCACATCTGTGAGAAGACCCAGCGGGTCCAGCCGCACTTGACTTTGACTTGAAGTCAAAGAGAAGGTCGACTCCGTCTCCTGATGCGCACATGGCTCGTGCCCAGCCCCGGATCTCTGCCAGCAAGAGGGAGGCGCCCCAGCCCACCACAGAGGGCACAGCACATTCAGACGCGCATCCCCAACAGATGGCGAGTCTACAGCCCCGGGTCTCTGGGGTGGGACGTGCCAGAGCCGGCAGGTTCACAGATGCACCCCTGAGGGAGGATCCAGAGCCGTCCCTGCTTTCCAAATCAGATGATTTTCCAAAAACGCACCGGGTACACATGGAGAAGCTCTGGAAGACTGACAAAACCACAAATGCCGGAAGGGAAGCAAGGTCACACGCAGTACTTTCCTTCAAAATCGGTTCCCGGGTGCCTGATCGTGGAGAGGGCTCTTCTGGAAGTTCGGGAAGAGGGCTGGCCAAGGAGGCATGTCAGACGGCGGCTTGCAGCCTTATTCTGTCCCTGTTCGGTTTATAAATGACCTCTGACGAGTGGAGGTGAGCACTTTTAAATGACACCACCAGACAGGCAGCCCTGGAAAAGGGCCGTCTCCAGGCAGATTGGTGAGGCTGTTGACAGGGACATTCGTGCCTCTTTGCTCCCTGCTTTGTCCCTCTGTCTTCCTTGATTTGAGCTGGTCTCATTCTGGGCCTCTGGGGACATGTGAGACAGGGACCCCTGGTCTTTGTTTCCAAAACCATCAGGCCACTTGGGGAAACAAAGGTTAGGGAGGGAGAGAGCTCCCCAGAATGACGAAAAGAAATTCTCCCAAAGCAGAGATCCTGGGTCCCTGGGATAAGGCCTCCTGCGGGGACCCGGGGAGGGTCTAGGACGGCCAAAGGGAGCTGGGCCATGCGGCGCTGATGACCATGTCCAAGGTCAGACTCTGCCTTCCCCCACCCTCCACCCTCACGGCAAGCCAAAGACGACCCTGGGCAAATTCTCCACCAGCCTGATGAGATGGAGGCTTAGGGTCTAAAAAAAAATCTTGTTGACAACTAGAAAGTGATGACATGCTACTTCTGGAATACCCGGGATTCCATTTCCCAGTCTCTCACACCCTGCGGGGAGCCAGCAGTGTTCTAGGCCACCAGGTAACACCCTGGATAGCTCTCCAGGGAACTGCAGGGCCCAGCAAAGCCAGGGGAAGGATGGACTTCCATTGGGCTGCCTCTGGCCGTGCCCAAGCTAAAAGTCCCCAGGCAGTCTGATGTGCATGCACCCAGCATCAGCTGGCAAAGGGGGTTTCTCTCTAAAATGCATGGCTTTTTTAAAAGGGAGAAATTATCCAATAATTATTCTCAGAAATTACCTAATAATTGAATTATCTAATAAGGGGGAATAAAATGGTAGTGTCATAGCTGAAGGCATTATGGCATGCTAATGTTACAGAAAGACGAGCTACTTCCTTTTTAAAAAAATTTTTATTATAAAGCTACTTTTCTACGCTTGTTGCCTATTTCTGGTAGGCCCCAGTGCATTTACATGGGCCTCCCAGGCACTTTCTTCCAGGGCTTTCCATTCCCAATAACTTCCTTGAAAATCACCCTCAGGCCCCAAAACCCTTTTGTTTTTACTGAGTTCTGAGCACCTAGACTAAATTTAGTTTCTCGAAAATAAGAGACAGATTTGCTAATTTTTAAAAATCCTGTCAGTTAATTTAGTAGCATTCTCCAAATGGCAAACAAATGATAGGCACAGAAGAAATGAAAAAATTTTCCAGCGACTTTTCAGTGTCGAAGTAGTTACCGTTAAAATACAGTCTGAATTAAAATGCCAAACTTGTTACAAGATTTTCAGTTAGAAATTAGAGCCCTAGCCGGGCTCAGTGGCTCAGCCTGTAATCCCGCGCCTTTGGGAGGCTGAGCTGAGTGGATTGCCTGACCCCGAGGGTTCAAGACCCGCCTGGGCAGGCGAGACCTCATCTCTACAATAAATCAAAAAATCAGCCGGGCGTGGTAGCACATGGCTGTAATTCCGGCTACTTGGAAGGCTGAGGCGGAAGGATCGCCGGAGCCCAGCAGGTCGAGGCTGCAGTGGCCGGGAGCGGCCACTGCACTCCAGTCTGGGTGACAGAGTGAGACTCCAACTCAAAAAATAAAAGAAATTAGAGCCTTGCTGAATAATGGAGGCCGTGAAAGAATCAGATCAACACGAAAAAGTCAAATGTAAAGAAATCTTTACTCGAGCTATTAATAGAAAGAGCCAGCTCTTCTTGAAATTAAGGGGAAAAAATCCAATTAATGTTTTTAAACCAAGAACACAGCATACCTTCTCCACACGGTATAGACTGTGACCCGAGGGCCACAGGGTTCCTTTTATCAAACCCACTTTGGAGACCCGCCACTAGGGCACGGGGACATTTCCCAGCACTGCGAGAAAAGCGTAAGGGCATGAGAGCCCGGAACCAGAACACGGACGAGACCCCTGCAAAGGCAATGGGTCCCAAAGAATCTGAGAGCCAGGTTCCTAGCTGGGAGCCCCGGACACAGGCCTTCCCGTCTCCACCCCGTTCCCAAATCCTCTGGACGCTCTGAAGGAAAGGGAAGTCACTGCCCTCCCTCTGGGAGATGAGCTGGCCACTCCCTCCCCTTGCTGGGAAGAAGCCAGGTAGGATGAAAACCTCCCCCTTCGGCAAGCCAGAGCATTTCTGCGGAAAACCTCGAGCACTCAACTACTCAAAAACCAAATCTCTCCAACAATTGGTCGACAAAGTTCCATCCGAATTCCTGCTGTTGAAAACACAATCTCATCAGGCATTGTGGCTCATGCCTGTCATCCTAGCACTTTGGGAGGCAGAGGCGAGAGGATTGTCTGAGTCCAAGGGTTTGCGACCAGCCTGGGCAACGTGGCAAGACCTCGTCTCTACAATAAATCAAAAAATTAGCTGGGCACGGTGGCGTGCGCCTGTAGTCCCAGCTACTTGGGAGGCTGAAGCAGAAGGATCCTCTGAGCCCAAAGGTCGAGGCTGCAGTGGCCATGAGCGTGCCCCTGCACTCCAGCCTGGGAGATAGAGTGAGACTCCAACTCAAATAAATAAATAAATAAAAGAGAAAACACAATCTCCGCACTGGTGAGTGATCCCTAACCCAGCAGCCCTGCAACCAACCGCTGGGTGCCACCGCCATCGAGTCCAGGAAGGTGCCTCCTGGGGCCGCAAGGTACCCTCCAGAACACGTGGCTCCTGCCTCAGCACCTCCATGATTTCACCAACCCTGCA
>NW_007247471.1:846016-848667 GCF_000164805.1 Carlito syrichta
AGCGAGGGTAGAGGCTCCCAGAGCCCCTTCACGAAGCCCGCTCCATGCTTGTCCTGACACTGTCACTGGCACAGCCTGGTTGTCCTGGGCCGACTTTTTTCCCTCCTTAACCTCATCTGCATAAAAGAATCGTCTCCCTCACATGGCTGTCGTGAAGATCAAATGCGCTAGTACATGTGAAATGGAGTCTGTGACTCTGTGGTGCATGACACAAATGCCAGAGGTCACCATGACACAAGTGCATGCGCTCGCACCAGCCGGGTCCACAAGCAAACCCAAGGAGAAGAAAACCATCTGGTGATGGTTTTGCATCACGTGGAGCCACAAGCACAGAAGAGCGCCTCGTCCAGCTCCCAAACGCCACCCATCACTGGCGGCTCTGGAGTCACCCGGAACGCTGGTGAAAACGTGGATTCCAGGACTTTCTCCCAAACCCACGAATCCTACTCTCTGCAATAACCCTGAGAATGTGCACATTGTTCGGGCCCTCCAGGTGACCCTGACACACAGTCACGTGTGGATGCCACGAGCGCCTTGGGACACAGCGTATGAATTTCCCATATACATCAGTCACGGGGAATGAGAGCATGCTGGTATCATCTGAGAAAGGGTCTCTCGGTGTCTGTCTTCAGATACACACACAGAAGACACAGAAGGACCTTCGTCCGCCAACACAAAACACATCCACAGATACACACAACACACGTAGGCAGACACACAAAGCCACACGTACAAGTGAAAAGCAGAGAGGAGAAAAATGCCATCCACAAAAAGGCCACCAAGTAATAGGAGGTGTCAAGACTTTGGAAGCCCGTAGAACTCATGATGACAGGACCCAGACAACCGGGGAAGAAAGAATAGGTGTTAAGACCAAGAGCAGCAGGCCAAAACTCAAGAATCCCAGCCTCTGTGTCTACACGGCACTGGGTCCGGACCCCGGACACCGACCCACTCCACAGCACCACTCACTTGTTTATAATTCTGCCTCAGCCAGGAGCTTATGAGACGGCCCCTGTCCCCACACCAAGGGGCAGAGGCAACCATACACGAGACAGCAGTCCCCACACTCACATGGAGTCTGGAATCCCGCCACCTGCAATAAAGGCATGTTGAGTGCAGCCAGGACAAGGAGACACTGAAGGGAGGAGGGACACAGGGCACAGGGAAGGAGACGAGTCTCTCGTCCCAGGTCTCTAGTATAAACGAAGCATACCCAAGCCAGCGTAAGGTAATGAGGTCGGAGAAAACAGAAAGTTCGCGTCCCTGTGGACACCATTAACTGCATCACAAGGAGCAGGCCTGCAAGGGCAAAGGAAGAAAAAGTCCCCAGATTTGAATCCGTGGGCAGGGCCGAGAAAGAGGGGACCTGACCCGCTGTTGTCAGGGCTGTTCCAAGTCACCCATCTGGCCTGGAGACCTCCCTGCTTGACTCCCTCCACGCCCCTCCTGCCCAAGAGCCCCAGTCCACCCAACCCTTGCACACCTCCCCAGCTTCCATCCCTCCAGCCTCCCCAGGTTGTACCCATATTATGCCAGCCTCACACAGTGTGCTGTGTCATTCCCAAGTCCATTTCATGCGGCGAACCTGGAACGCCCTCCTGACCGACCTCCGAGCAAAGCTGTTCATCCTTCACGGCTCCCTTCTGCTATGTCCTCCTCCTCCAGGAAGTTCCCAGGAGCCCATGACACCCAGTGCACCGAACCATCTCAGCCCCACACACTGCAACTCCTGGCCGTTGGAAGAACAAACGATCCACCCCCAGAGAGCAAGTTCTGCGTCTCCGTACCCACAGCAGCTGCCTACTGCCTGGGCACTCAGTAGGTGCTTAATGAATGCTTGTTGAAATTCACTAAGCAAGATTCCAGAAGACTGCCTTCAAAGGGGAATCTGAGAGGCAACTTGATGGAGTGAAAAGATTCTGAGCTGGAGTTTTGAGTTCAGACCACAGAGTGACCCAAGGAGAGTTGCTCAAAGGTTGCGAGCCTGCATTCCAGTCCATGAAATAATCACAGTACCACCCAACTCCTACAACGACTTACGAAGAAAGCACCACTGCGCACCCACGCACAGTAGGCGGTGTGTACTCTACTCCCCTCCTCCCCCACTCCCCATCTCCCAACACACACACACACACACTCCTGTCTCTTGTTCTTCCATTTCCACCACATGTCCTCCTGGGCCCCTGCCCAGCCCCTGAGGGCTGCTCTGGGCCCAGTTTACAAAGTCGCCTGGCTGACTTTCCTGGTTCCCCCAGAGGCCTCCTCTTAGCTCCCGGGGCCAAATCTGTGGAAGAGAAGACTAAAGGCTCCCATGTCACATGAAACTATGATCACGCACACGTGTATGCATTTTGTCCTATGAATCAGTTGATTTTCAGCGACCCTCCAGAAAGCCACGGGGAATCTCCCCTTACCCGCCAGGGCTCCGCCCCTGACGGCGAGAGCCGGCCTGCAGGAGAACCTTCGGGCTGGCCCGGAGGAGTGACAGGGCAGGAGTTGGAAAAGCCACTTGGATTCTCCTCCCTCAACTCCCCACCAAGGCGGCTGTCTTGTGGAGACAGGCTCTCTCCGCGTTCTGGACACATTCAACTTCCAGTGCGGCTGAGGGGCTCGGGAAGTTGGAGGGCTGGGGGGCGGGGATCAGGCCGAGG
>NW_007247471.1:850134-881180 GCF_000164805.1 Carlito syrichta
GCCCGAGTTCACCGGCCAGGCCACTCGGGGCCAGGCCAGCTCAGCCAGCTCCCCAAGGCGTTTCTATGCCTGCAGCCTGCAGGTGCCTGGCAACTTTTTCTGCTTAATGGAAAGCTGAGCTGGTCTAAATTTAACTTTAAAGATATCCTTTAAAAAATTAAGGCGCAATTATCTCCCATAAGAATTTTCTCTTCCTGCAAGCATCAGGGCTTTGTGCTGGTGAGAAAGGGGGTCCAAATGGTACCAGCTACGTGGCGCCCTTGGAAAGGGACCCTGGCTGGGGGATCCTGGGTGCAGAGGGTTAGCTTTCCAAAGCCCCTTTCCCAGATGCCTTGGGGAAGTGCAACCTCCTCCCACTTGCAGGTTAAAACCGCCTAGGCTGGAGGCTCAGCAAATTCTGAATTGCTTCCCTCTTATGCTCAGGCAACCTGGGATAGGGCCTCATCCCTGACTAGGGAGACCTGACATTGCTCAGTCATGCGGTCTTTGTGGGGCCGTCCCTTGCCTTCCCGAGCCCCAGATTCCTCACCTGGGGAGGATGCTACGTCCTCTGCAAGCCGGTGAGTGATCGTTAGAGCTGGACTCAGGTGCTGCTGTGATCAGAGCCCTCATGCCCGAAGTGGAAGCCTTGCCCTGCCTGGGCAGAGTGGCTGCAGGAACTGTGGTTTTCATTGGAGGGTTGCTTGACTCCCCCAGGGGAGCTGAGAATGACACACCCCTACTGCGGCCACCATCCTCCTGCCTCTCTCAGGACAGAGTTCAATCTAGGAGAAGCTCGAATACCTGAGTGCAGGTGAGACAGCTGCAAGTTAGGACTCCGGAATTCCTTCTCCAGGAAGATGGCGCCCCCAAGATGTGGAATCGAAAACAGAGGCATCTACACAAAGCCTCTGGTGTTGGGTACCTTGTCTTTCAGCTACGGGCAGTCTTGCCTCCAAGAGTTCTTGACCAGGCTGCAGATCAGAAGTTTTTGGTCGGAATCACAGCGGAGACCAAACAACCCAGAAAGGCTGAGGGTTCCTGCCAGCCCATTTCGAGATAAGCCTGAGCTCTCAGCCCGTCGCACAGGACCGGGGGTGATTCAGAATCTGCAGGGGACCCCCCGGCGAGCTGCTGAGCGGCTGTCGGCTCCAGGCAGGAGCTGCAGGCCAGAGTCCATTGCTCAGCGCTTTGTGATGCCGCTTCTGGGTACCAGATGGCAGACAGTTACACAACAGCACCACCACACTCCCCAGACGGTGCGGGACCACGCTGCTGGGTGCCCCGGCGGCCTCGTTCTGCACGCTTGGGCTACAGGGGAAACCAAGGCCCTGGGGTGAGTGGGATTTCCTTCCAAGGCGCTTGCTTCTTGAGTCATCATTTGTCCTCCACACTGGTGGGAAAGGTTCCCTGGGCCCTTGGAAGCTGTCACGGGGATCCAGTCTTGCTGAGTGTCACCGCCTGATTCAGAGGGCAAACCTGCAAATGTCATGAGGGCCGAAGTGGATTTCAGGTGGGCCTTCAAACACCTGGGAGCCAGGTGAGTGTCCATGCAGGGCCAGCCTGCCGGTCTCTCCCGGGAACCAATCTGTCCAGGGACATAGCTGAAAGTCTTTCATAACCAGTGTAAGTAACGCAGAGTACAGTTGATCCCAGTGGGGGATTAGCTATCATTGGCGATGAATCCAAGGTACTTTATCCTCGTCGCAGCCGATATGGGGAGGAAAGCTCCTAGCAAAAGATGGAACATTGCAGGAGACAAGAACAATCTGTATCCCCGGAGTGTAAACTCCTCCTGCTCCCTGGTCTTGAGGTTGGGGAATGAGTCCTCCCTTCTCTGGGTGTCAGGCTCCCCTCTGTGCTGTCCCCCTCTAGCACGGGCCTGCCAAACTCTCACAATTTGGTTCCTGCCCCTTCTGTCCCCGTTGGGGTCCTCCAACACCCTGCCCCGGGCGGGTTCTGTGCACCCTGTTCTCTCCTCCCAGCCGGAGACAGTAGAGGGCAAACTGGGTACCGGAGCAGATGTGAGTCGTTCGTGTTGGTATAAAAACTACGAAACAAAACCCATTACGGCCCAGAAAGCTGTGGAGACAGCATATGTCGCCAGTGCAGGAGGAAGCCAGGGGCCTTGCATGGGCTCTGGGCGGCAGCTGCGGGGGTCTCCCACGTCCCACTCAGTGGGCAGCATCTCTGTCATTCCCGCCCAGCCCACTGCAGAGGCTGCAGCCTTTGTTCCTTTTGGATCTGATTCCCCGTCCCTCTTCTGCCCACTGCTGACTTCAGCGAGGGTGTGTGTGCGCCTGTGTGTGTCTTGCCATCTGCACGCTTATTAGACCTGTCACAACCAGCGAGACGCCCTCCGTGCCAACCTAATGAGATTTCACCCACAGAGGCTCGGGCAGTTTTCTGTGGAGGTCTTTAACCCTTCCGGGGAAAGGTAGGTGGCGGCAGGGCAGATGGCAGCCTGGGAAGGCCCGAGAGACGCTCGCACACATACCCACACACACGCCGGCCGGGCCCCGGCAGGGTCACCACGGCGGCGAGAATTCAAAGACCTGCCTCTCTTTATTCTGCAGTGACACGGACGCAGGTCTGGGACCGACTTCTGCAGCCGTTTGTATTCAAGTCCTCTATCATAAATAATACATCCGCCCCTTCTTGCCGCTGCAGGTCCTGTGGACACCACGTGTCCTGGGCCTCCTGCAAGGCCCTCTTGTCCAGTGAGCGCTGGAGCAGCCCCAGCACGTGGCAGATAGCCTGGTTGCCAGCCCCCCAGCCTCCCTCCCTTTTTTGCCACATTGCTGCATCTTTGTCGAAGAATAAAGCCAGCCAGCTTTTCTTCTCATCTCTAACAAGTACTGAAAGTAGATGGGTGACTTTATCTGAGGGATCTGATGGTCACCTTTCTAGATCTTTCTCTATCCATTAAACACCTCCTTTCAGCATCCCACTACTCAACTCCTCTCCCTTCTTATAGACCGCTGCATAATTTGCTTCCCTGAAAGGGATTTGTATCTTTGCATTTCAAAAGGCTGCTGCTTTTGTTTGAAATGCCCCCAAACTTCCTTTGTTCCTTACCCAAATGCCAAGCGTGAAACTTAAGACCGCTACCATGATGTGCCTCTTTGGGTTGTAGAAAGCGCTCTGATCATCACTGATGGTGCCCTGCGGTGACCGGAGACATGGTCTTCCCCGAGAAAATGCCAAGTTCTAGCATGAAGGTGTGACCCAATTTGCTTAAAGAAAAATAGAAGAGAATTCTTTCATCTGAGTGATCTACAGGGAACCCTGAAAGCAAAGAAACAGCAGGATCGGAATCCTGGTCACTCCCCAGGGCCCAAATCCCTGACCGCCGACTCTGACAGCCACCTGCGTCATCTCGGATTGGCAGGTGAGAAGAAGGGGCCCGAGAGCGCAGATCCCACAAGGGACAGAGCTGCTGGGACCGCTCCAATCCGGCTGGGACTTCAGAGGTAAGAGGAGCCCGGCGTGCCCCAGAAGTGGACATGCAACCGATCCAGGATAACCTCTAGTGGTCAGTGGCAGATCTGATGATCAAGTACTAGCAGGTCTCACATATTGAGCAGGGTGACCCCAGGCCCCAGTTTCTTGGGACAATTCTGGTTTGTGCTTATGTGTCTGGGGTAATTATTAAGATTGTCTTCTTCCCCTTCAAAGAAATTTCTATTTCAGGCAATAAATTAGATGGCCACTCTAATTAACAGGACTTCCAGCAATGGTTCTAGAAGGAAGACTGCTTTTCTTAGATGGCTAACAAATGCAGCTTTTCTCTTTAAATGTTGTGTGTGCTGAGTTTGGGGTGCCCTGAATGTCCGTGTGGGACACTCTTCTGAATAAACAATATTTGAGACATTCGTTCAAAGAGGCAGTGTGGGCACATTGGGCCAGCTTCAAGTAGGGAGGCAGGGTTGCCCCCACCCATCACTGGCCGTCTTCTCTGTCCACCCAGCTGAACATGCTGTGTCCACCCGGTAGACCACGCATCCCAGGACGCGCGGCTGGGCTCCTGGGACAGGTGGTCTCTTCAGAGAACAGGGAGCTCCTGACATCAGACTCCAGTCATCCCTCCAACCATTCCTGGCTCTCACCCACATCCTGTGTGGCCATGGGAGTGACAGAGGCAGGTAAGACAGGGTCAGGGACACATCATAAGCATAATGATGACATGACTGGGACTCGGCCTGCATGCCGAGGATGCCCAGGGAGTCATGGGGTCCACCAGGGACTCACATGAATGTGGTTCCAGCTGAACACAGTCAGGGCAGGTAAGGCCTGGCTGGAGGTTTCCCACTTCTCATCAGGAGCAGAAGTCCAGGTGGCCATGGGACATCTACTGGGTAATCCAATGACTCCTCCCACCCCCAAAGAACTGGATGGGCAAAACAAAGCAGGTCACCGTCTGATGCTGCCTGACAGTCTGTGTCCTGCATGCCAGCCGCCATGTTTCATAAGCACAGAGGTATCCTGTGCACCACCTCCTAACTTGGGAATGGCGAGGACTAAGAAGAGAGTGGAGCAGACTATATTAGGGTCCCGGGAGGAGCTTCGGACCTCATCTTGTGGGACACTCCTCCTTGCACCGTTGAGGAAAGTGGAGCCCAGAGAAACCACATGGTCTGCCCACAGCAAGACGCCAAGTTCATCAGTGAAGTGCGGGTTATAACATCCACCCCGTCCCATCCTTTACCATGCACCCACGTGATGCTTCTCACTGGGTTTCACAGGCCACAGAAAACAGGGAACTGAGACATGTCTGGGGGGCTAAAAGCCCAGAAATTTCCAGGTAAGGAGCAAAACAATCAACAAAGACATTATGAGCAAGACTCATACTGCCGTGAAGAGTACCAACAAATGTACGGCCTGTTCCCAGCCCTGCTAGAAATGTAAGTTGGTGATCTGAACAAAGGCCTGTGGGTTAAAAGGTCTGGTCTCACCTCTTGTGTTTCTTCCATGCTCTGACCCCACACACAGGTGCCCCAGCCCACCTGAGAATGCTGTAACAGAAAGGCATTTTGTAGCCACGGTCTGCACCTGTCTTCAGTTTCCCTCGCTAAGTGCTGTACAAATGTTAATTAAACACAGAGTATTTGAAAAGTGCTTTCAGCATTTGAAGTCAACTGGGTTGCTCGTGAGATGATATTAATTTCAACCCCCTGCTGGCAGAATACTGTCTTTTAAAATAAAAACTCCTTGCCTGTATTACAGCTTTTGCCACACAGACCCATTTATTTTGCCTGTCCTCTGGCTAGTTCACCTTTTGTGTCATCATTTTCATGAGACAAGTGAAAATAATATTTCTCTTATGCTCCAAAGAACCAAATCCCCTTTTCTGGCCTGATCTGAAGAAGGCCGGTTGGAGCCGTAATGGAAACACGCCTGCGTGGAAGGCGGGCACAGATCCTCAGGGAGAAATAATGCATCTCTTTGAGAAAAAAAATCGCTTATACTTAGGAGCTTTTCAATTTACAGAGGCTTCCTGTTTCTTTCCATGGCTGGGATAACTGCATTCCAGAAAGGTTAGGCTTCTCCTGTGGAGGGCGGCGCTGCCCTCTGGGGCCCTGGCTGCAGATTGCAGAGTGTCAAGTGAGAAGCCTCCCTGGCACACCCTGGACCACCACAGGGGGGAAGGGCGGGTCAGAGTCCATCACCCCGCAAGCCCAGAAAGTTCCTCTCGGTGATTTCTTCCCCATCGCCGCTCTCAGGCCTGAATTCCAAATTGATTTCCTTAATAACTATTAAAGATCTTTTTTTAATTAAACCAGGCATCCTCTTTCTTGGCAAACTTTTCTCGATGACATCTCTGGTTAATTAAAGGTTTAAGCTGCAAAGACGCATTACATAAGAACAAGGGAGCTGCCTTGCAGTTGCCACTGCAGAAAGACGGGGCTGCACCTCCCAGCTTTTCCCACTCCCCCTGGCACGGGGAGCCCAGGACATGTTTCTCGTGCAGATGGTTGGGGGGTGGGGAGTTGGGGCAACTCATCTTCCTGCTTCTTGGGGCTCCCTTTCTGCCTTCATGCTTGCCTGGGAAGTGTTCATCAAGTGTTTTTCATTAAAAACATCACTCATTTTGATCACGACTCACTGATGCTGATAAAACATTTTTACCTTTTCGTCCCAAATTCCTGAGGTGGTGGATACCTTTGGTAATCAGAAAACAACGAAAAAAGCCTCTTTCACCCATCCATAGCAGGCAGCCACCTCTGGGAGAGAGAATGTACCTGGCTCTAACAAGAAGGAAAAAATCCTACTGCGTATGAGAAATGTAGGCTTTGTATATGTGATCTTGCATACAGACAGATGTGTGTGTGTATGTGTGCGTGTGTGTGCACATATATTTGTCATGGTCAACTGCCCTAATCCATCTTCCTCCTCCCATCTCCTGCCCCCTTCCCCCCGGGCCCCACCTCAATGGCTAAGTCTAGAGACGAGCTTTTTCCATGCCAAGTTCAGTCGCTTTTAAATTGAGACCCCACTCCATGGCTTTGGCTGTGCTGTCACCAAGGTCTAAAACTCTGGGTCTCAAGCCCAGATACACCGTGGAATTTTCTCTGATGGGGCTGACAGTCACACGCTCTGCCTCCCCCAAGCCTGCTGGAATGATACGGAGATATCTCCAGGAACCCAAGTCTGGGAACCACTGGCCTAGCCCGTCCTCAAATGCATGTCCCATGCATCCTCCTGCTGGCCTGCCTAGACACGGGAAAGGCAGCTTCATTTTCAACATGTCAATCTGACAGGCAAATCCGATCCCCAAACAGCACAGGGAGATGGAAGCCCCCCAGTCCTGGCGAGGGAGAGGAGCTCTGATTCTGGGAGACACCAGGGAGGGTGGAAGATTTTCTTTTATTATCATTTTTATTTGGAGCCAGGAACAAACCACAATCAGTCACGTGGAAAGAGACCACACAGACTGTCCCTGGTCACGGCGCTGCACCGTGGTCCTCATACCATCAGAGAGAATCCCAGTCACCTGGAAAACGTAACTTACTGACCATTTTATTATACAGATTTTCAAACATGCACAAAAAATAGAACATCAGTATCCTCGGCAGCCGTGCATGTAACATACCTACCACCTAGATGCAAGAACTGTGAGCCTCTCGCCACATATGCACAGACCCACCCGTGCGTGGGTCTGTGTCTGTCGCCCTAAATAGCCCAGAAATACTTCGGCACTGCATTCCCCAAACTGACGACATCCTCCAAGGCCACCACGGCTCCCCCATCACACCTAACTGGATTAAAAATAATGCCCTCAGCTCAACTAACACGCAGTCCCCCATCAATCTCTAGGGAACTTAAAAAAGGTAAAACAAGTCAGAGAAGAGTGAGTTTCCATAGAAGTGCGGGAGCCTAGTTCTCCTCCTCCTCACCCCTTGAAAAGAAACCTGCCAAAATCTAACAGCACGTTCCTGGCAAAGTCAACAACTTTTTTTTTTTTTTTTTTTTTTTTTGCACAACTAAACATTTTATTTTATATAGCCATTTCCATATTTTGGTAGAAGGCATTTCACAACTCAGTGACAAATATATTCCATTTTTACACTCAGGTGGCCACTGTATCTGGCTTTTACAACTTTTTAATCAACAAATAAAATTATATATATTTTATGAAGTACAATGTTCTGTTTTGGTTTTATGTGTACACTGTGGAATAATTAAATCAAGCTAATTAGCATATTCATCACCTCCCATACTTTTCATTTTGCAGTGGAAACATTTAAAAACCACTCTTATGAGTGAGAACATGTGATACTCGGTTCTTTGTGTCTGTGATAGATCTCTCAGTATTATTGACTCTAAGTCCATCCAAGTTGCTGCAACATTCATAGTTTTGTCCTTCTTGATGGCTACGTAATTGTCTAACCAGAAAGGCTGAGTTCCACTAAAGACTCTGTGTCATTTCACAAGCGACCCAGCCTCCACACCCGTAAACAACCCCCTCCAGGCCACCCAGCATTGGTCCTGGCAGAGCTGGGGTCTGACAGGTGAGGGCCTGAGCTGTTTAAGACTCTTTGCCTGGGAAGCCTGTCTTCCTAGGGGTGTGTGTGGGTTTGTTTTTGTTTTGTTTTGTTTTGTTTTACCACCAGAATATATCTGTGCATTGCTGTGTCGTTGCAAATAAATAATTAAAATCCTTGAACTGGCTGATGAGTTTTGCTTTTTGGACTCTCAAAGACAAAGCAATCTCCAAGGAGCAGAAAATGACCCTGAGGTTTTCAATGGGGTGTGGGTGTGTGTGTGAGAGAGAGAGAGAGAGACAGACAGACAGACAGAGACAAAGAGAGAGAGAAAGAGAAAAGAGAAAGAGAGAGAGGGGGAGAGGGAAGGAGGGAGGGAGAGAAAGAAAGGGGTTGTTTGGATCCCATTTTTAGGAGCTGAATGGCCCACGGATGCTAACCCAACAACTAAAATAATGCTTTGAGCCCTTGGGTGCAGACTTTTGTGCATTACGGGACGATAGAGAGGCCGAGGTTAGACCATCATGGTAGAACCTGGACCAGAGGTGGAAGGTGGGAGAGAATGCTGTGAAGAACCAACTTCCCTAATTTTCCCTCTCTCTCCACCCCTTTCTCCCTCTCTCCTGGCCACTCGTGACCTTCTCTCATCATCTTGTATTTGAGCACCAGGACCCCCACCAGAGGCGCTCTGAGGCCACAGGTGCTCACCGGGCAGGTTCCTTCCCCCCAAGGCCTTTCTTTCATCAGAAAGCCCACCATGAACAGCTGACTCGTGATCCTTTAGGGACAGCACTTGCCATTGGTCAGGGGCAGCCCAGGGATCTCACAGAAGGGAGTTAAAATCCAGAAGGTTCTCTCCACCAAGGAGTCACACTCCCTGGGGAGGTGTGACTCATCATAGAGTGTCAGACCAGGCCATGGCCTCTGAGGTCACCTGGCCGATGCCTTGACTCTCTCCAACCCATCCTCAGGGGCTTTCTGGGGGGCCTGGCTTTCGTGACACTCCCTACTCAGGACCATCTGAGATGGTCATGTCCCTCAAAACGATGGAGCTGGAAAGAACATGTTTGTCAACCTCAGGACTGAACAAAAGGCATTCGGAACAGTGGAGGCACATGGGGCAGGGAGGGTCACGGTAAGCGTGGGTCAGCTCGGCTCTCAGGGCTAGAGTCAGGAATTCGTGTTCTGGCCCCAGCTTCATGGCAGGGATGGTCGTGATGGGCGTAGTTCAGCTCAGCTCCTGGGGCCAGAGTTGGAGGTCTGAGTTCTGGCCCTGAGTACCCAGCAGGGACAGTCACAGTGAGTGTGGGTCAGCTCAGCTCATGGGGCTGGAGTCAAAGGTCCATGTTCTGGCCCCAGCCCTACAGTCAGCCACAGACATCTGTCAGACGACTGGAATCTCCCGCCCCCAGCCTCTCCAGTCTGGAGCTGGTCAGGCATTTCTCCGTTCTAGCCTGGAATTTGTTTCTCATCAATCGCCTGACTTGAACATGTTTCAATGCCTTTCTGAGCCTCAGTTGCAACTTTTGCAACTTTTAAATGCCATTAAGAATAGATCTTAGGGGGAAAAAAAGGTCAGGTGCGATGGTGCATGCCTGTGATCCCATCACTTTGGGAGGCTGAGGCGGGAGGATCCTTTGAGGTCAGGAGTTTGAGACCAGCCTGGGCAACATAGTGAGACTCCATCTCTATTTTTTTTAAAGATTAAAAGTAAATAAATATTTGCAGAGTGGCTGCGGGACTTTAAGACAACATAGTGGAAATACCCAGTGGAAAAGTGGATCAGAGCCCTGGTCTACTGGTCCTCTCGTGCTGTGGCTGGTGATGACAGGATGGTGGCCAAGGTGTCACCTGCAGCGTGAGTACCGCGTCTTTTGCACCTTGACACCCCACTGCTTGGGAGCATGTTGGACCATTGAAAATCCTCAGCACTGTGTTTGCTCAGTGACTGTGTTCCGTGGGCATCAGCCGTGCGAGAGGGACTGGGAGAGGTGGGGCTGGAGATTGCCCTTGCCCCAGCCCCCACCGAGTTCCGAGTTTGGTGCTGGTGGCAGCTGGGTGGGTGGTGACCTCTGCTTGGCTACCTTCCTCCAAGCCATTCCTGTCTTTGGGGCGCTACCCTTGATGAGGGCCTGAGCCAGCCACTTTCTCCCCTAGGCTGGCTTGCCGCGAGCGCCCATATCCCACTCTGGCCATCCGGCCCCTGGGTTGGTGTGTACATGGGAGCCAGTGAGACAGGCGAACAGTGAGCATACTGACCGTGGGAAAGTCATCCCTGGTGCAGAAGAAAGCTCAGTGCCTGGCGGCAGGGGCAGGTGGCAGAGCTGAGTTCCCCAAGCAGAGACGGTGGTGGTGCAGAATCCAGGGTCTGGTTCTCCGTAAGGGTGGATGTGTCCTCTTATCACAGTTGGCACAGGCCAGCTCAGCTCATGGAGCAGAGTCAGAGGTCCGAGTTCTGGACTCAGCTACCTGCAGGGATGGTCATGGTGAACGTGGGTCAGCTGGGCTCACAGGGCTAAAGTCGGAAGTCCGTGTTTTGGCCCCAGCTACCTGGCAGCGACGGTCATGGTGGGCATGAGTCAGCTCAGCTCATGGGACAGAGTTGGAGGTCTGAGTTCTGGCCCCAGCTACCTGGCAGGGATGGTCATGGTGGACGTGGGTCAGCTGGGCTCACAGGACTGGAGTCAGAAGTCTGTGTTTTGGCCCCAGCTACATGGCAGGGACAGTCACAGAGGGCATGGGTCAGCTTAGCTCATGGGACAGAGTCGGAGGTCTGAGTTCTGGCCCTAGCTACCTGGCAGAGATGGCCATGGTGGGCGTGGGTCAGCTCAGCTCACAGGGCCGGAGTTAGAAGTCTGTGTTTTGGCCCCAGTTACCCGGCAGGGATGGTCATGGCGGGCGTGCGTCAGTTCATCTTGTGGGACAGAGTCCGAGGTCTGAGTTCTGGCCCCAGCTACGTGGCAGGAGCCATGTGATGTCAGGATCCCTCTGGAAGCTCCATCCCACCTTGCCAAGAGTGCCCTCAGATGCTTTTAATATTCTGTTCCTGTTCTATCAATGGATTCATCTCAGCTGCCCGCAACTCGGAATTTTTCTTATCAGCAAGACACTTGCTCCCTCCGAAGTTCAGTCTCCACATCTTTAGGATGGGGCACGTTCTTTGGGAACAGAAGGAGATAACGCACGTCAAGTGCCGGGCACCAGGGTCCTCACTGACTCTTCTTTCCCTGGAACACACATGCAGCGGCACGCGTAGCCTCACGTCACACCATGCCCACGCTTACTGCTGAGGCTTGGACATCTATGTGTCTCCAGGGTCCACACGATTCCAGATCCCATTTCGCTGTCTGGGTGTTTAGTTACAGTGAGAGCAGATGGCCAGGGAAAGAGCACCCAGGTCTGCAGGTGGGCTCGCCCTCCATCAGAGAGTCATCGCTGTAAACCGAACCCAGATGGGAATCAGCTCTGGCCCCGGATTCCAAACATTCCAACTCCTGTCTCCAAGTCTCCCTGAACCTCCTGCTGAAATGAAGCTGTCCTGGCACAAACAAATGCTCTCTTAATGCTCTTGAGAATGTCACGTCTTCCAGTTTCAAATCGGGTCAACACTGGAGTGAGAAGCCCTGAGCAGTCATCACTCCTGGATGTCGCTTCTGGCCCCAGGACTGGGGTTTGCCCCTTCGTGACGGCCCCTGCACCGTCAGGATATCGCCACCAGGTGGTGGTGCAGAGCCACACGCTCCGAGCCTGGACTGAAATTTCCGGTAGCCCGTTACCAACCATGGTAGACTCACTTTGCGGGTTTAGAAATGGAATCCATGGTGAAAAGGATTTTTCATAAGCCTCAGTGGCTTATGATAAAAGGGATCATTTGCTAGATGCGGGGCAGAGACTTCACAATCCCCAAGGGCAGTAAAAAGGCCCCGATTGCAAGACCCCTCTCCCCGTTTCTCTAGGACGGCATGATACCTTGTCCTCATCCTCATGGCCACCTGTTCCTTCCTTCCCTAAAGGTCCATGCGGGTCACTTCCTTGTTTCTGGCCCTCTTATCTCAGACAACCGCCTCTCCATCCCATCAGTCTCTACTGCTGTAGCGGCTTTATGTTCCTTCATGACACTTATGGCTCCAAAGCACCGAGCGTGCTTATGTATTTCTTGACTCTCCCTTGCCTCACGGGAATGCAAACTCTGTGAGGAAAGGGACTTTGTTTTATTCACTGCTGTATCTTCTGTGCCCAGGAGAGGGCAGGGCCCTGGCTCAGTCAACACTTGAGTGAACATGGAATGAAGGAATGAGTGGATTCTCCTTCACCCACAGTCCTGCCCTCTACTCTGGGTACTCAGAAGAGGAGATGGCACCTGATACCAAGTCTCTGCAGCCCCTACCCCACCTCCCCAAAGAGTCCAGCACTGACTCATTTACTGTCTTGGTGTAAGTTCCCGAGGACAGAGAGAATCTGATGGGCTCGGTCTAGCCTACGAGTGAGTTCCTTTGGAGTCCACCAAACAGCTTTGGTTCAGGAATTGGACTCATGGCACAGAAAGGGGATCAGGACTGTGGGGAGAAGGATTTGCATCCCAAAGTCCAAATCCATTATGTACCGTTTTGGAATGAAATAGACTTAATAGGCCACAGTTTCGAGGTAGGCAGGTCTGTGCAAACTGACCCCTAAAGTCCAAGGAAGCTGAGAGGGCAAGAAAGAGGCTGACCATCCATTTTCTTGGAAAGAAACATCCAGTAGGGTCTCACGAACAGAAGCCACATCTGTGCTTCATCCCCCAGACCCAAGGCCTATGCCATAGGGAAGGGTGACTTTGAGAGATTGTGCAGGATCATGGAAAAACAAGAACATCAAGTTCGTTTGACCTCAAAGCAGGATTTATGGTAATCTCTGCTCTCATACAAAGAACAACGGATAAGTGGGAAATCTCAGAGGCCTTCCTGGAGCGGGCGGCCATTCGGAAGCCAACACGGCGGCTTAGCAGGCAAGATGGAGTCATTTCAGCCTCCACAACCAACAATAAGCCATGGCGAACTTGGACAATCATGAATTATTGTTTTGTGACCACACACCATTAAACAAAACAAAAAATTACACACAACACTCATGTATGTGTCCTTCTTCATGCATTCCCAACTGTTTCTAGAAAAGGGCTTCTGACTGGACCTTCTCCAGAGGTCTGATGGGAAGGCCAGTCTTCACACGGGCCTAGACCACAATTCTACAATTGAGCTTTGCCGTACTGGACCCTTGATGTGGTGGTCTGCGTCTCTCCCAAGAAAAAGTTCGGATGTTCTAGCTGTCTGCTTGGCTGTGAGTCCTCCTGATTCCACCCACAGCCCCCCACACCGGTTTTCTCTGGTAGCTTTTGTTCTCTCTCCAGTTAGCTTTAAAATGGGACAGAGCCTCCTCTTTGCTGCAAACCTCCACGTTTCTCTTGGACCTGTCCCTTGCCGAGAAGAAAATCATTCTGAGTTGTTTCCTCTCGTGCTTGACTGGGGTTGGGCGCAATCACCGCCGCATCAATAAGTTAGCAGGCCCTTGGCCTGGTTGCCCTGGCAATGCCTCCCAAGAAGCCTAGCCCTTCTGACAGAACTGCACGCCAGCCGGTCAATCAGCGGTTTCCTTCCCACGTAGACACCAAGTATACCCAGCACCTGCTACAGAAATGGCTCCCAGGGGAAGCTCAGCAGGCAGACACCTGTCGACAGGCCGACGGCACCTGGGCGCTGGGCATGCAGCCTTGAATGTCCAAAGGCCTTCAGAGCTGGGGACTGGGACACGGTCCGGGGGAACGGTGGCCAGCAGGATCCCACAGGAGCCTTGGCTTCCTACTGTCCCTTACAGCAACCTGGCAAAGCAGGAAGGAGACAGCCGGCCCTTTGCTTGGCCAGGTGGCCACAGGGGAGATGAGACCCACTCGGACGATTCCTTCCCTGCTGGTCACTTCCACGACCATCTCCCAAGACCACAATGAAGACTCTACTCAGACCTCGGTCTCGGGGCTCCTCCACAGCATCATTCCTTCACCGCAGGCCATTGGCACAACTCCTGCTAGGACAGATGTCCATTCAGGACAATCTCCCTCTGTCATGGGTGAGTGACAGGAACGTCTATGACACAGCCAGGAGCTCTTGGCTTAGTTACAGTCGAGCTCTGTGTTTCCAGTGCGTTCTTCTAAGGCTGTGTTCTCAACTCCAGTCTACGGGAAAGTTGGGTCCTCCCAGGTATACCCTGAATTCAGGTTGAAACGGTTTGCCCTATTGCGTGTCCAATCACCCATTGCTTCTCAAATTTCCATTGCACATAAAGAGCACAGAGGGAGTCAGGAAGCCAGCCTGCTTACGGGGAGTTTATTGGAAAGGCACAGAACTCACAGCCCCCAGTCAGCCAGACCTGCCAGAAACAGCATCTCAGAGAGGGTGTCTTCTCTGATGCCAACAGCCCTGCGTGTCTGCCCCCTGGCCTGCACCGCCTCCTCCCCTCTGCTCTCTGTACCTTCAGCCCTGGCTCACCTCGGGGCTCCTCAGGCCCTGTCTCTACTGGCACTCTGGGCTCGGGTTCTGACACCGCCCCCCTTTAGTCCCTCACAATTCCCATGCCAGGTTTCAAGAGAGGGATCTCACGGGCACAACTCTGCCCAGGAAGCAGGTCCCGACCAGGCAGGTATAAGAGCAGGCTACAGTCATGATGGCCTTGGACACTCCTCAGTGGGCAGCGGGGGGGTAGCCCCCCGGGCAGGTATGTCAGCGGGGCACCCCCACTCACCTAATCACAGCTGTTACCTTCTCACTTGCTGAAAAGCCTTTCCCTCCAAAAACCACCTTGACCCAGTACCCCAGAGCCATCTGTCTCCCAAGCCTCTCCCACAGTCACGTCTTCAGCGAAGTTCACTGGGAGGGCAAACAGCCAAAATGGAGGAACTTTGGTCAGCATGGCGGCCGTCTTAACATTGCTTAGCTTTGCCATGCCTTTCCAGCAGCTGACTTCAACCCACCTTGTAAGCATTAAACAAGAAACAAAGCTTCCCAGAGGTTGTGACTGATGATTGTCTTGCAACTCCCTAAGCGTGCCTTGTACTAATTCCCCTTTTATCCAAAGTGTTTGTCTTCCAGCCATAAAGGGCCAAGTGGGCCTAATCTATTGTGATCAGCCCTTCGTGACCAACATGACACAGAGCGCCACCCCATCACCATGGCAACAGCTCCTATTATCTCACCCAAGAGTGCTTACCTGCCCCCCCCCCCGAAAGGGAGCCAATCTCAAGCATTCGCTGCCAAACGCTCCTGAAATGTCTGGACCCCTCTCCAATCTCAGAGAGGGAGATCCCTGCTTTTTCTCTGATCTGTTTTCTAAGTAAACTTGTTCTGGCCTACTTCTCGTGCCATTCTTTGCACCTTTCCCATGGCACCTGCTCACTGACCTACCATTCACTTTCTCAGGGAATTTTGAGGACCTAAACTTAGTGGACCACAATGAATCAACTCAGTGCCTGAGCCCAAGTTAGATCTTAAACCAGCCTTCACAGCATTTTCAATTCTGACTTACTCACTAGAGACCCACAGCCTAGCTCTCACTCTCAGGACTTGATGCAACCAGGTGCTTTCTGGTGGATTCAGAATAAAATCCCCAACGCAGAGTAAAAACTGTTCATTCTCTATGTTTGTGTTATTCCTCCGTCCACTCACCATGTGTAGGCTGGGCACAGGGCATGTGTGGCACCTGCCCAGTTAAGGTACAGCAGACACAGAATGAATGAAATTGGGCAAGTCTCCACTTTCATGGAGACAACATTAAATAAGCATCTGCCTTAACGATACAGGATTATAAAGAAGAGAAGGCAACAAGAGAAATGTCTAGCTTGAGGAGAACCCATGACAAAGGAGTTTGCTCTAGACTTGGGAGCCCAGGAGAAGATTCTCCTGAGGAAGTAGGATTCGCACTCAGTGCTGAAAACACAGGTGGCGAGGCCAACGGCTGCGATGAGAAGGGAATTCCAGGCATATGCAAAGGCCCAGTGGCCAGAGGGGGCATGTTGCATTCAAGGACCGGCAAGAGCACCCAAGTGAGGGCTGTAACACAAGATGGGACTGGAGAGGTGGAGGCAGCCAGAGCCACCAGGGCGCTTGAGGCCGGGTCGCCCTGCTGGAGGGGTTTAAGTGGAAGTACAGGTGAGTCAGGCGTACAGAGGCATGACGTTATCAGACTCCTGTATTCAGAGGTCCCCTTTGGTGACAGAGATGAGGGCAAATTTTTGGAAAGGGCCAGCATGATGTGGATGGGTCAAAAAGATGGCAGAGCTGGGACAGGAGTGGCTGGAGTCGAGATGGGAGAGTGGGGTGGAACTGCAAAGTATTGGGGCAAGATTATCAGGAGTTCCCTGCAGCACAATTGCAGGGAAGACATGAAACCAACCAACCAACGGTGGATACCAAGAATGGGATATATATTGCATGACGGAACACTACGCAGCCAAACAAGAACAAAATCATGTCCTTTTCAGCAACCTGGATGCAGCTGGAGGCTACGTGAATTAATGCAGAAACTGAAAAACAAATGCTGTATGTTCTCATTTGTAAGCGAGAGGTAAACACCAGGCACACAGGGACTTAAAGAAGGAACAGCAGACAGACACTGGGGACTCCTGAGGGGATGGGGGGAGGGAGAGAAGGAGGGAAGTGTTGGAAAAACTACCTAAAAATATTTTCTTAACGAAGAGTTTACAAGCTGCTGAGAGAGCAAACATGGACACGTAAGAAGTGATGTGTTAACCCGCTGTAAGCGAGGTAGAGAACCCAGTTAGGCATGGGCAGTGTTTGCTCCAGCTGGAAGGGTGCCATGGGAACACAGCTTTGACCTGGGGCTTCATGAGAGATGGCTAGGTCTGGATGTGCTGGGACGGAGATGGGCATCTCTTAGGAGGTTCAGAGGAGGAGTCACTGCCCTGGTGTGCTTTATACATCGCCTTCTTCTCACCACGAGGGGTCTCACTGGAAACCCTCACCCAGGCAATGCTGAGCATGCACAAGGTGCCCATCTGACGTCTGGTTGTCCCCTCTGTGAGAGGCACTGTGAGTACACATAGGCTGACACCACACAGGCTCCACCCTGGAAGTGCTTGTGGTTCAAACTCACCATCTCTACGTCCTGTGGAACAGTCTCTAAGAGTAGGGTCTGCCAACCACCCGTGTCAATGTCACCTGGGCGGCTTGCTCAAGTGCAGATTCCCAGATCTGTCTCGAGACAACCCAGTCTGCCTCTCTGGATCAAGGCCCCTGAATCTTCCTTTAAAGGGAATTCATCAGGAACTGCTTTTGCTTCTTCTGGTGTGAAAACCAGAGTGAGGAGCAGAGGAGGCAATGAGTGTTTTCAGAGCAGCCATGTTCAGTGTGTGACAGACACATATTTGTTCATGTAATCCGATGCCACTACCATGTTTATATAATGATCTCCACTTTACAGAGAAGGAGACCTAGATGCAAAGAGGTCATAGGATTCAGTTAATGATACGTGGTCTGACAATGAAGTTCACGAACTTATCCTAGAAACCATGCTCCATACCTCACTGCGGAATATCACTATGGTCACCTTTGAAGGACTCCCCTTGGGAAGGTATGTACTGACACCAGTGCCCAGTCCACCTATCCAAGTAATTTTGAAACTCTTTCTGGAATGACCATCAAAGCTGTCATCACAAGCATGTTGGAGTCGGAATTAGAGCAAAAAGCAAACATTAACCTTTCTGTTAAACCTGGCAAGAGTGAAAGTGAACCCAGGAACTTGTGAGTTCAAGTTTATGGGTATAACGCCATGAAGGAAATGGCAGTGTACAAATGGATTAGGCATTTTCTGAGAGGAGAGAAAATGTCACTGGTGAAGAGACGTCAGGAGGCCAGCAACGAGCAGAACTGATTAAAACATTGCAAAATTTGTCAAATTGTGCATCAAAATCATCAGCTGATTGTGAGAAGCAGAGTAGAACAAATAAACATCAACAGAGGAACAGGAAAATCTTCACTGTAAGTCTTGGCATGAGAAAGGTGTGTGCAAAATGGTCTCAAAGGAGTTCTTGCATCACGACAATGCACCAGCTCACACAGCACTGTCTGTGAGGGGGTTTTTAGCCAATAAACAAATAACTGCATTGGAATACCCTCCCTCCTCACCTGATCTGGCCCCCAATGACTTTATTATTCACCCAAAGATAAAGGAAATAGTGAAAGGAAGACATTTTGATGGCATTCAGAACATCAAGGGTCATGCAACAACAGCTCTGGTGGTCATTCCAGAAAAAGAGCTCCAAAATGACTTTGACGGGTGGTGTCAGTGCACAGCTGGTGTTGGCATTGGTGCCTAGCTTCCCAAGGGGAGTCCTTTGAAGGGTGACTGTGGTGACATTCAGCAATGAGATATGTTGCACTTTCTCTAGGATGAGTTCGCGAATGTAATTGTCAGACCATGTACATTTCGTAGGTTGTAAAGTTGAGGTTCCAAAAGTTGGAGCTCCTCTCCCACAAAATAATTGTTTTTATTTATTTATTTATTTATTTATTTATTTATTTATTTATTTATTTATTTATTTTTTGAGTTGGCGTCTCACTCTGTCGCCCAGACTGGAGTGCAGTGGCCGCTCCCGGCCACCGCAGCCTCGCCTGCTGGGCTTCGGCGATCCTTCCGCCTCAGCCATCCAAGTAGCCGGAATTACAGGCATGCGCTACCACGCCCAGCTGATTTTTTGATTTATTGTTGAGATGAGGTCTCGCTGCCCAGGCGGGTCTCGAACCCGCGGGCTCAGGCAATCCACTCACCTCAGCCTCCCAAAGGCGTGGGATTACAGGCTGAGCCACCGAGCCCGGCTTAAATAATTGTTTTTAAAATTCAGTCTAGCAGTCACAATAAGGGCAGATCACTACCCTTTGGTTCACCAAGAGCACAACGGCAGTCCATTTGATGAAAGTGTCCCCGTGGAAATCAACTGCAATCTTCCCAATACAAGTGAGCAGGGTGCCTTCCTGGGGGCATCTCTGAAACAAGGGAGAAGGGAGGGAGAGACACAGCGGACAGAAGAGGAGGAGATGGTTTCCACGGGTAAATGAGCCAGCCAAGATGGAGAGTCCCCAGAAGAGTCACAGGGAAATTCGCACGTGCTTACTTGGCAACGCTGTTGATTCACAGGTGAAACTGACCCTCCGTTAGAGACTCCGGCTGGAATTCAGGGACCAGAATCACAGACCTGACAGAGCCATGCCCACAGGGACAGAAAGCAAGGTGATCAGGGACCTCTCTCTGTCCCTCCTCCACCATTCCAGAGTAAGCTCAAGGTCAGGCACTTCTTGGATCTTCCTGGTTGCAAACCGTACCCAGCAAGGCAGGCACGAGAAACCAGAGAGCCAGATCTGCAATTAAGCCAGCGGGTGCTCTGCAGAGAGAAATGCCAGGTAGAATAAACAGGCCCTGGGTCGGGCGCAGACGCGGGTGGCGGCTTAATTCCCTTACGCCAGGAGAATTAAGCTTGCAAGCATGTCCCAGCTGAAGCGGATCATCTCGGTGGAGGTAAAATATTTCATGAGATATTTTCAGAGGGAGATGCATGCAGAGGAAACCGTTCCAAATACATTTTTAAAAATTCTTTGCAGTAGCAAACTTGATGGGAGCATGTGGGTAATTGGTGTATTTGCATGCGTGCATGATTAAAAGCCATAAGACCTGGAAGATTTTCAAGCTCTATGACAATTCCTCGCTGTGAAAAAGATGCCCTTCCGTTGGGGTGTGGAGCTATTCATCAAGCATCTCTCCTCAGCCTGGTGGCTGGAGCCCACGTGGCACCCCGCGGGGGGTGGAGTCAAGAAAGGGTGGGCTCTGGTCGACGAACCATGATTCCAGGCTGGTGCTTTTCCAAGGGTCTGCGTCCAACCCCCCATGGTCTTCCTTGATCCTTACTTGTATTCATTTCCTACTGCTGCTCTAACAAATCACTTCAACTTTGGAGGCTTAAGGGAATACAACTCCTGTCTGGCAGCTCTAGAGGTCAGAAGTCCCAGATGAGTCCCACAGGGCAACAACAAGGCATCAGCCAACAAGTCTACCTCTGAAGGCTCCAAGGGAGACTCTGTTTCTTGCCTTTTCTGACTTGAGGTCCTTGGCTCTCAGCTGCGACCGCCATCTTCAAGGTCAACCGTGTGACGTCTCCAGATCTCTTAGCATCTGTCGTCAAACTCCCCCTGTCCCTCTGATCTCCTGCTTCCCTCTTTAAAGGACCCATTTGATGACTTTGCTACCCCCTCCCAGTAATCCGGGAGAATCTCACCACCTCAAGACTCTTAATCACACCTGCCTAGTCCCTTTCGACATGTATGGTAACGCAGTCACAGGCTCCAGGGATTAGGACACGAACACCCTTGGGGAACATTGTCCAGCCTACCACCGTGAAGCCCTGTGAAGCAGATACACAAATCCCATCTTGCAGACGAAGATACTAAGATCCTGAGGGCTTCCTGATTTGTCTGCGTCAGGTCTCTCCAGTATTTATGGGGTGCGCTCTCTGTGCCAGACACTGTGGTGAAAGTTAAGTCTGCCTTGAGGTGCTCATACGCTCGTGAGAAAAGAAAAGTTATTTTAAAATCCACTGAGACACAAGTATATTTGTGTTGGAAAGGAAGGGAACCGGGTGTTAGGAAGAAAAAGAACAGAGGAGTTGACCCTGAGATTCAGCGGGACGGTGGAGGGGCAGCCCCTTTGAGAATGGGATTCATGACAAGACCTGAAGAAGCAGAGAGTCAAAAGGAAAGGGAACAGCATTCGATTCCACGGGAACAGCAAGTGCAAACACCCTCGATTGGGGAGCAATGTGCAGCTGGAAAGGGAGCCGGGCAGCTGGATTAAGGCGAGTCAATGTCACCTCCTCCCGCCCTGGGTGGTGCCCCCTTAGACCCACCTCTCATCAGGGCGCTGCACTGAGTTTCATCCCCTGAGTACTTGGGTCTTCTTGTGGACTAGACCATGACCCTCGGAGAGCCAGGACTGGTCTGTCCATCTCCGAATGCCCAGTCTTGCACAGACTCGGCACATAGTAGATGCTCAGTGAATACTCATTGGAGAAATGTGTGAGTGAAGAACACACAGACGCCTCCAGCCAAGCTCAAGTGTGTCGGGCCACGGAGCCACTGGCCTTGCAACTCTGCGGGCAGAGGAAGCATCACCCCTCCTTCTCTGAAGCTGAGCTGCTCCCCTCTAGGCCATCCTTCTCTTCCCGCCCTGCCCTCCGTCTGTGAGACAGTGAGGGGAAAGGGACGCACTCAGTGGGCCCATCCTCCCATCAGTGTACCTGTCAGCAGCCTCTGTAAGTTCCTTCACACTCTCTGGGCAACTCGGGTTCCCGGCCTTTCCCCACCCCAGAGGCAGCCAGGAGAGTGTGTGGGCGGGGGGCGTTCTTGACTTGAGATTCAGCAGCTCTCCCATGCCCTGCCAGTAAAAACCTCAAGTCCTTCCATGTTGGGATGGAAGCTGTGTGGAGACAAGGACCGCGTCCTGTCGAGCACTCTGGACAGTGCAGGAAATGCGGAATGAGCTCCCCGTGTGTATTTCCTATGGAATCAGTGTTGCTAACGGCATCAAAGAGTGACAGAGCACATCCCAAGAGAGTCAGCCCCTGTAACTAACTAGTGAAGGGATCAGAGAGCTGATGACACTCTTCCTGGTCTCCTTTTCCTTGTGTGAAATATGCAGAGCAAATTCTGCCCTATCCTATTGGGTAATACTCCCATCAGGTAATACAGCTACTGAGTAATACCCCCACCAAGTAATACAGCTGTGGAGTAATACTCCTACTAGGTAATACTCCCACTGGGTAATACCCCCACTGGATAATACTACCTGGTAATACTCCTGCCAAGTAATACTCCCGCTGGGTAATTCTCCTGCCAGGTAATACACCTACTGGGTAATACTCCCACCAGGTAACACAGTTACCAGGTAATACTCCTGCCAAGTAATACTCCCACTGGATAATACTCCTACTGGTGAATACACCTACCGGGAAATACTCCCACCAGGTAATACTCCCACTGAGTAATGATCCTACCAGGTAATACTCCTATAAGACTGGGTCTTACCGGATTCAACATACAAAATCAAGGTGAAAAAGCCTGTTGGGGAGGGAAGTTGAAGGATGCAGAAAGGTAAACTTGACCCCTCCCCTCCACTGTACCACCCCGCACCCGATCCATCCTCCCCATGCGGTCATTTTGCCCTAGATCGAGACCCCACAGTCATGCGATTTCTAGAAGTCCCATTGTCTTCCGATCCTGCTGCTATCCAGCACTGACCCTGGCCTTCCTGGTTTTGTGGCCGTAAGCCATCTGCTTTCACTCCTTCCAGCCTCAGCTTCCCCATCTCTTTGCCACCATCAGCTTATAATTAAGCGATCCCACCATGACAGAGGCCAGAGAATAGTCGTGCAATGCACGTCAGTTACTGCTGGACCCAAAGGCCCGCCTGAGCCCAGGCAGGCCATGTCACGTGAACCCTGTCCTCCAGCCTCTGCACTGGGCCTGGAGGCGTCTCCAGGAAACCCCCCCTGGTAGTACGCCCAGGGCGAGTTCCTCTCCAAGAAGCCATCTCAGGTATCCTCAGTCCACGCCGATATTTTCTTGCTGAACACTCTGCAACGATTCTAATCAGAACTGAGTTATTAGGTTGGTAAAAACATGAGGTCAGTGGGCCGGTGCCATGGGTAAGATGCAAAGAATTGCGCAGAAATTAGATGAGGAACAATAGTTTATTTAGAAAGTAGATTGAAGCAGCAGCATTCCACCTCCCCAAGATTGAGGAGAAGACCAGAGCTTAAAGAAAAGCATGGCGGTGGCTGCTTGAGGTTGGATGTTTTTTTGACAGCTTTCCTTTGGTGGGGGCAAGTTGTCAAGGGGATTGGGTAGAGGTCTGTTTTACGGCATCAGGAAGCAAAGAACTGTTGCCATGGTGATGGGGTGCTTGTCTGTGTCACACAGGTCAGAAAGGGCCAATCACAATAGGTTAGGTCAGCTTGGCCCTTTGTGGCAGGAAGGCAAATACTTGGGATAAAAGTATTTAGTGAATACAAAGCATGCTTGGGAGGGGGAGTGTGGCCCCCTCCAGGAAACTGGTTCTGCCCTTTGTTAATGGCTGAGGGCAAGTGAAAGTATTTTGCTAAGAAGGCATGTGAGAGCTAAGCTAAGCACTTGAGATGGCTGCACTTTAGCTAAGGTGACTCCATTTTTAGCGTTTCCCCCTTCATGTCCATTGTGGGGCTTAATCCTCTCCCAATGGTTCCTGTGTGACCTGTTTCTTCAGCCAGCTAGAAACTCCCTGAGGACTGTGTCCTACACATCTTAGCCCAGACAAGCACATGGGAGCCTCACTGGCTGCAGTGCTGTGTCTCCTCCCATCCCGGGACCCGCTGACTCAGGCCGCGGGCTCTCATCATCAGATCCCACCGGCCTCAGACACGTGAGCTTCTGAGCAAGGAAGAGCCCTCTGGAATGGATAGGTGGTGGGGATGCTGATTTGCTCGTAAGTAAATAACCACTGTAATTATGGAAGATTATTCTCAACAGACCAGCAGACGGAAACCAATTTGCATAACAGACGTGGTTATTCATGGAAATGTTTGTGATGTGTCTACCAAAGCAGATGAAGACCCTGAAATGAATGTGTGGATGCCGTCACCTGTCAACCAAACACTCATGCTTTCACCGTCTTCCCCACAACACGCACACGCCGCCCCGGGGGTCAGGGAAGTTCGGGTCTCAGATCCACCTTCAGGGTTGGAGAGCCCTGGAGGAAGGGCAAGTCCTGCTGAGCAGGACAGGACTGCCCAGCCCTTGCCAGCTCACCAGGAGTTCAGAGTGCACTGCCCCCATCTGATGGGCGCTTCCGTGAATCCGGTACATCCTGGAAACCCCAGGGCCAGTGACCCTCTTGGAGAAGGTTAGAGCAAACCGGAACCCACCGAGAAGTTGTCTGGGAGATTCTGAAACACTGCCTTTGCATACATCAGACTCACTGAAAGAGCTTTTCATGAAAAACGTGGATTGCCATGTCTTGGCGCAAGTCTCGGATTGAGTGCCGCACTCAGGTGCCTCGCTACACGCTCAGAGGGCAAGCTGCTTTAAAGTGCGACTGACACACAATCCTCTGTAAACCCAAGGAATGTGACAAGCCCTGAATGCTGGATGTGTTCAAATGAGGACCTGCAGGCAGGTCCTGGAAACTACTTGTTAAAAACTGGTGGTTAGACACCAGACAGTGTCTGTGTCCAGGTATCTTACAACATGTAAATGACCCAGATCCATTGGGTCAACCTTTTCTTTTTATCTTTTTTTTTTTTTTTTTGAGTCTCCCTTTGGCTCTAGGCTGGAGATCACTGCAGCCTCAAACTCCTGTGCTCAATCCTCAACCTCCTGAATGGTAGCTGAGACATAGGCACGTGCTACCATACCTGTCTAATTTTTTTCTGTAGCGATGAGGTTCGCTGTGCTGCCCCGACTGGTCCCAAACCCTTGACTCCAAGTGTTCCTCCCACCTCAGCCTCCCGAAGTGCTAGGATTACAGGTGTAGCCAGTCAACTCTTTTAAACCAAGTACTCACGAAAGAGCCTCAGGTTTTAAGCAAATGGTCTCCTTCAGAGACCACTTTCCGCATGAATGGACGTTGATAGTGAGAGCTCTCACCAACAATTAAGAGACCAAGCTGCAGGAGACAAGTAGATAATCCTCAAATGAAACTTCTTAAACGTGAGGTTTTCTTAAGGGGAATTCATACTTGAATATAAAGACCTGGGGTTATCTTTAAGGTTTTGTTTCTTCTAAAGATTAGATCTCAAAGGCTATTGGCAACATTTAATTATTTGCCTACTTTAAAAAAGAAATCTTTGTGGGAGGGGGGAATGCTTCAGTTTCAACATCCCAAATTCTAAAACTCACAGGATGAATCTGCTTAAGCCCTTACACACTTTCTATTGTTTTTGGCTTAAAGGATATTTACATAAGTCCCCCTGGGCTCCCAGCAACATTAAAGGCTGCCGATATTCCTTAAATAAACCAACACCGTGTTGCTTTAAGGGCAGGGCAGTTTTCCGGAAACTCTTTGATCAGGCCTAATGGCAATCCCCACTCCTGATGGGGATTAACTGTCTAGAAGGAAGTCTTCCCAACAGTAAATTATGCTGTGGGATTGACCCGGAAGGAGCATTGGGAAGCAGCCAGTGGAAAATACAATTGTCTGTAAGCGGGGACAGTGGCCAGTCCTAAAAGAGCAGCATAAAACAGAGAAGGTGCTATCATGACCAGCTCAAGCAGATGGATGACTGTAACTGACAGTTGGTCACTATGGAGTCTTCGAGAGCAAAGTTCACCGGCTTGCCTCATGCCGCCCAGGGGGAACATAGGCCAGGCACAGCTGGGAGCACCGACTCATCATCCCTGGAAAGGCCCGGTCAGCTGCGGGTCCAGCCCATCATTCCCGCGGCTTCAAGTCTGTTTAGCCATCTAACGATTTGTGGGCTCATCCAGGTGCCCAGAGTAGCCCTTCTCTGAGGGCGGACATAAACATCTGGTCACTTTAACATTGTCCATGGTCGGTTGGTTGACTTCCAAAGACGCATTACAAGAACCTGAACAGTTTCCCAGAGACTGGTCACTTCTGGGTGCCTTGACCCAGGCATTGCTGGCAGGTGAACCTTGAGCTGTGACGTTCCCATCCCAGAACGACCCCCCGAGAGGTCCCGTGGGAAACTGGCCAGCTTCTCTTCCCCGCCCCCACTGTCTCTATTGAGATTATTTCTGTCGTCCCACCATGCTTGGTCTGAAAAAGCCTTTGAGTACTTTGAACTTGATGTAGGAAGTTGCAGAGGTAACAGCAGAGATGCCGAGCACATCCAAGAAATAACCCCAAATTGGCCTCAGAGCGTGTCCGGCTCAGTAGACTGAGGATGCAGACACGAGAAGGAAGGAAAGTATCACAGAGGCAGAATGTGGGGCTTTTGGCCTCAAGATCTCATTCCAAGGCTGGGTATCCCCCGTTTTACAAGGGTGAGGAGACCGTCAGATCTGGGAGACACTGACTGTGCCCAGCTCTGCTCTCCCAAATGGGATGAGTGTCCGCAGAGCCCCTGCCAGCTCTGCCCCTGGGGGCCATCCCCTCCACTGCCCAGGCCTCTTTCTGGGCCGGGGTGTGGCTGATGGTGTTTGTCAAGTCCACACACCCACTTGGTTCACAGACCTAATGTCACGTCCCTAATGTAGTCTTTATCAGTCAGAAAAATAACCTTTGAGTTCTAGTTTTATTTCCCAACTTATTAAGCATTTGGTCAAGGAAGTGGTATGCTGTTGACCAGGGGACCCCCACAGGCTTGGTGGAAAGGTCCCAGGATCTGAAGTCAGGAGCCCAGGACTTGAATACTGATGCCATCACACCCTAATCTAGGAGCCTGGGCACGTCACTTCACTCAGCCATCCTCCAAGGGTGGCCTGTGGACTTGGGACTTCAGAGCCCTTTCAGGGGGTCTGCAGGTTCAAGACCCTTTTAATAATAGTACCAATGATATGACAGAGTCAGCAGGATACACTAGAAACACTTTAAGGCTGTAGGAGGGTTCCAAGCCCTTGATGTCTGCAGCAGATGATACAAAACCAAGCACACAAGCAAGACAGCCTAGCTTTAGAAAGCTTCACCCCTACCCAACTGCCAGGCTCTTATCAGTGCACCTGCCACACAGTAGTCTGTCTCTCCAGGATGTTTGTGGTGGGAGCTGACCACCAAGGCAGGAGTTGACTTAGAGACCACCCCAAGCATGTGCATCAATAGCCAAGGTGGATCCAAATAATCATGACCTGCTTTTACCTTATTATAATACCATTAGCATAAAATTACCCTAGGGGAGCCTCCCACTTCCATCATGCACCTGACACCATGACAGTACCCATATGACCCTCCCTATGAGGCCTGAAATGCCCACGCCGGGCGTGAAGGAGAACAGTAACCCAGCCCAAAGACCACCCATTTCTAGAAAAAACCCACCCCAAAACCCACCCCCCCCGGCACCCCTAAGAATAAAAGGTCTAGCTCAACAACAGTTGGGCGCAGAAGCAGCCCCTTCTCTGGACTGGTTCAGCCCACGCTCCTGTCCTGAGAGTGGGCTCTTCTGTGCTTGATAAAGCAACTTGATTGTCGTGCTCCTTTGTGTGTCTCCAAACTTGGACACAGGACCCCGGTCACCGATCAACCCGTTGTCCCACGCCAGAAGACACACCTTCTCCCAGAGACACCAAGATATGGTGTTCCTTCCTTATGCTGGCATGTCTGTGGATGGAGCACACATCAAGGCAGTGGCCTGCACTGTTGTGTGAGGCTTTCACACCACACACTCAGCCCAAGGAGGAAAAAAGGCCATTTCATTCAAAGATATCTTCCACGAAGCAGTAAAAATAGTTACTTTGGCTGAATCTCAACCCTTGAGTACCAGTCTCTTCGATATCTTGTATGAGGAAGTTGCACATGCAGTGACAGTTTGGTGACAGATGGCCTGTGGAGACCCTGTCCCATTAATGGTTATTCTTGGCACCCTGCAAGGTAGAATTCCAGCAAGTTCTGTGACAGGGCACCCCAGCGAGCCACACCAGCGTCCTCTCCAGTGAGGGCAGGAGCAACTGGAGGGAGGGAGGGCCTCCATCTTGGTGGACGGGCTCAGCCCTAGGGTGGTGGGCACCCCTCATTCTCCTGTTGTGGAGTTCAGCTTCCTCCTTGGTGTCTCGTCACACCAACGTCCTGCTGCAGCTGAAGAGTCTTTTATTAAACGTCCAGGTCCAGCTTCCTGTGGGGTCCCCTCTCCTGACTGAACCTAGGCTGACACGTCCCAGTAAGGTGGCTTCCTCCACAAGGAGCCTCCAGACCAGCCCGGCCTATGTCCAACTTCCCCAAATGCCCATTAAGATGCCATGCACTCAGTGGCTTGGGCTGTCTTCCCAGCACTCTGGGAGGCTGAGGCGAGTGGATTGCTTGAGCCCACCGGTTTGAGAGGAGTCCAGGGAACTTGGCAAAACCTCGTCGCTACGATGAATAAAAAATTAGCTGAGTGTGGTAGCCCACGCCTGTAGTTCCGGCTGCTTGGAAGGCTGAGGTGGAAGGACCCCAGCAGGTCAATGCTGGGGTAGCCATGAGTGTGCCACTGCACTCCAACCTGGGTGACAGAGTGAGACTCCAACTCAAAAAAAAAAAAAAAAAAAAAGATACCATTCAGCACAAAGGGTCTTAAAGCCCTGCTGAATGCCCGGCAACTGATCCATGGATAATTGAAAATGTGGTGCATACACACTATGGAACACTATGCAGCCATCAAAAAGAATGAACTAATGTCTTTTGCAGCCACTTGGAAGGAACTGGAGAACACCATCCTAAGTGAACTAACTCAGAAACAGAAATTCAGACACCTTGTGTTCTCACTGATACATGGGATTTAAACTAAGGATCTGCAAAGGCATCGAGAAAGGTTTAAGGGACACTGGGGACTCGGAAGCGGGGGGAGGGGTGAAGAGACAAAATACCACCTGTCGGGTACAGTGTGCACAGGAGGAGGGATGGGTGCACTTAAGCCCAGACCAAAACTGTGTGCACCAGCATCTCCGAAGCGAAGCTGGACAGTTGGAAGCAAACAGTTCTCCCATTCCCAGCCCCGGGTCCTGTGTTCTGGCCTCCGTGTCTACTACCAGTCAGCTGCTCTGGTCACCAAGTGGGAGGGCTCACAGATCAAAGAGGCTCAGACCACGCCATTGATTCAGCCGACTTAAAACCCATGGTGAGAAGCAAGGAGAGAGAGGTGGGTCAGGAATACAACTGGAACTCTGGCCGAGAGGTGGATGGCCACTCACTCGGTCCCCAGTCACGCCACACTCACGTGTTGTGACCCTCTGCCACACCAGCCCCTCCTTCTCCTGGTTTGGTCACGAGCACCAGAGCTGAGGGCTGAGCCAGGACCCAGAGACAGACGGCGCCTGAGCCCAGCCATGCACGTGCTTCTCCAGGTCCCCCAGAGAGTCTCGGGCAAGGTGGGCTGGCCCAGCTGTCTGCCAAAAGCCACGGTGCATATCTGCATTTCCAGGGGCTGGGATGGGGCCTCGGGGCATTGCCAGTGGGTGGCTGGTTGCACGTGGAGTGCCTGGTGGGCCTTGAGGATGGTGGGTATATCCTGAATTCCGGGCCTCATGCGTATGTAGGGTGCGTGATGAATATTCAGTGCCAACCAGTTTCCCACTTCCTATCTGAGCACACAGGGCCCCATGGCCTCTATCTGCATCTCACAGGTCGCACACACTATTTGCTCCTGCACTTAGTTTAATCCTCCTGATGTGTCTGCTTCTCTTGGTTACCAGAGTAGAATCCAAGACTCTCTAGGCCCGTCACACTGGGTTACACTGAATCTGTCGACTAGAAATGCAGTTCCAGCTCTGGCCTGGGTACAGCCTCTGCGGGGCTGCCTCAGCCTGTTGCTGCACCCGTGTCCTCAGAGGCCGGATGAGAGGAACAGTGCTTGGAGACCCTGGGTGAGACTTGGTGTCAGTCACAGAAGTCGGGACAAAGGCAGCGACCACTTTGAGAATTCCATTTCGCCACACGATCCCCTCTGGGAGTGAGGCCTTTGGCAAAAGCCCTCACACAGACGTTTTCCAGACATATCTGAGACTTGTGTTTCAGGCCTCAAGTGGTGGTGGGTCCTGGCTGAGAAACCTCCTGGCTTCTCTCCTGTTGGGCCCTGGACCATGGCAGAGTGGTGATGGGCCTCTCCAGGGGGTCGTGGTGGCTGTGAAGGTCACCCGGAACCCCACCAGAGGCCTGGTACCGGCCACACAACTGATGTGAGCGACAGCAGGTGACTTCCCTGGCGTCTGCTGCTCCCCAGAGCCTCATTGTCAACTCGCCAAAGGCAAGCGGCCCGGCTGGGCTCACGCAGGCACCTTGTGAAGGCCAACCCATGCTCCTGGCAGATCTGCTCTCTTCAGCTAGATGTGGATTTAGAAGTTATACAGTCCAAATACCCCCAACACTATATGTCACTTAAAACTTCTAAAATTTTTTCTGGAGATGGGGTCTTGCTATGTTGCCCAAGCTGGTCTCAAACTCTTGGGCTCAAGTGATCCTTCTGTCTCGGCCTCCCAAAGTACTGGGACAACAGGGGCCAGCCACCACGCCCAGCCATCACTTTTTTAAACAGATGAATTGAGAAGTTAAAGAAAGTGTCTCAGGCCCCATGGATGACTTTTCAGGAGACCCAGGAACACCCGGACTCAGGCCAGGGTGAGGCATCTGCTTCCCATCCCTCTACCCCGCCTGTCTTCAGTGGCGTGACTTCTGGCCTGACCTTCTTCTGCAAGCAGGCTCCCTGTGCAAGCCAAAGGGGGGTTGGGGTGTGGGGATGGTGAGCGAGGGAGCGGGGCATGCAGGCCTTCTCTAGCCTGGGCCTGGTCCGGGGCCACCAATCCCACTTCTCGCTCCACAAGCCGCAACCTGAAAGCAAAGGTTCTGGAGCTGGGCCCACAGTTAGTCCCCCGGGGGAGGAATCGATGGTGGGAGAGGACGTGGTGCGGGGGTCCCGGACACTGAGATATGGCAGGTGCCCTCAGGTCATGCCTGTGACAGTGTGAGCTGCCCCTCAGTCAGGCCTGGCACTTGGCCTCAAACTGTCCCTCTGAAGAAGAGGTGTCTGTCTCTTTAAGCAAGCCTTACAGGTTGGGATCTTCATCTAGCAATCTGAATAGAGACTGACTACTCAAATGATCGGTTTCCCGGATTACTTCAGAAATTGTTCATGTATTACTTAGTAAATAGCAAAGGTGAACTAAGCATGAAGCCAGGAGCTGGGGTGCAGGAATGAGGGAACCGAGTGCCTATGGTGCAGGGGTGAAGGGGTTGAATGCCCAGGGTGCAGGGGTGAGGGGGCTGAGTGCCTAGGGTGCAGGGGTGAGGGGGCTGAGTGCCCAGGGTACAGGGGTGAGGGGGCTGAGTGCCCAGGGTACAGGGGTGAGGGGCCTGAGTGCCTAGGGGGCAGGGGTG